>NC_133328.1:197962074-198020444 GCF_042186555.1 Aquarana catesbeiana | reverse complement strand
TTGGGCTGTCTACTTTCCAAAATGGGGTCATTTGGAGGGTTTTGTGCCATCTTGACATTTTATGGCCTGTCAAAACCGTGATAAGTAGTGAGGAGTGAAAACAATAATTTACACCCTTAGAAATCCTGAAGGTGGTGATTGGTTTTCAGGGCCCCATACATAGCTAGGCTCCCAAAAAGTCCCACACATGTGGTATGCATGTACTCAGAAGAAGCAGCAGAATGTATTTTGGGGTGTAATTCCACATATGCCCATGGCATGTTTGAGCAATATATCATTTAGTGACAACTTTGTGAAAAAAATAAAGTTTGTCATATTCCCACAACATGTAGCAAAATATAAAAAATTCCATGGACTCAACATGCTTCTCAGAAAATAGCTTGGGGTGTCTACTTTCCAAAATGGGGTCATTTGGGGGGGGGGGGGGGGGGTTGTGCCATCTTGGCATTTTATGGCCTTCAAAACTGTGATAGGTAGTGAGGAGTGAAATCAAAAATTTACGCCCTTAGAAATCCTGAAGGCGGTGCTTGGTTTTCGGGGCCCAAAGCTTGGTTTTTAGGCTCCCAAAAAGTCCAACACATGTGGTATCTCCGTACTCAGGAGAAGCAGCAAAATGTATTTTTGGGTGCAATTTCACACATAACCATGGCATGTGTGAGCAATATATCATTTAGTGACAACTTTTTGTAAAAAATTTTAATTTTTTTGTCATTATTCAATCACTTGGGACAAAAAAATTAAATATTCAATGGGCTCAACATGCCTCTCAGCAATTTCCTTGGGGTATCTACTTTCCAAAATGGGGTCATGGGGGGGTTTGTACTGCCCTGCCATTTTAGCACCTCAAGAAATGAGATGAGAGGCATAGGCAGTCATAACCTAAAAGCTATGTAAATTCCAGAAAATGTACCCTAGTTTGTATACGCTATAACTTTTGCGCAAACCAATAAATATATGCTTATTGACATATTTTTTACCAAAGACATGTGGCTGAATACATTTTGGCCTAAATGTATGACTAAAATTGAGTTTATTGGATTTTTATAACAAAAAGTAGAGAATATCATTTTTTTTTCAAAATTTTTGGTCTTTTTCCGTTTATATCGCAAAAGATAAAAAATCGCAGAGGCAATTAAGTACCATCAAAAGAAAGCTCTATTTGTGTGAACAAAAGGACACAAATTTCGTTTGCGTACGGCATTGCATTACCGCTCAATTACCAGTTAAAGCAGCGCAATGCCAAATTGTAAAAAGTCCCCTGGTTTTAGTCAGCCAAATGGTCCGGGGCTTAAGTGGTTAGAGTATGCTGGCAATTTTGTCCCTGGGGGGCTGTGTACTGTACAGAGGTGGGGGCTGTACTGTGCAGAGGTGGGGGGCTGTGTACTGTGCAGAGGGGGGGATAGGGGCTGTGTACTGTGCAGAGGTGGGGGTTGTGTACTGTGCAGAGGTGGGGGCTGTGTACTGTGCAAAGGCGGGGGCTGTGTAATGTAAAGGGGGCTGTGGAAAGTTTTTTTCCTGAAACTTCCCTCTTAAAATGAGGGTGTGTGTTATACGCCAATAAATATGGTAAATAATATCAATAAGCTATTTTAAATTGTCATACAAACATATCTTTGAAATCAAATCTTTATTATTTTTTGGCAATAACATGGTGTGGGCAGATTTCTGCCAGTCACAGGCTGTGTCACGCCCCTCCAGCCCGTGTCTTAGAACAGTGTTTCTCAACTCCAGTCCTCAAGGCGCCCCAACAGGTCAGGTTTTCAGGATTTCCCTCCCTAATTACTAAGACAGTGAAACTGATCATATCACTGGTGATCAAATCACCTGTGCAAAAATAATGGTAAGCCTGAAAACATGACCTGTTGGGGCGCCTCAAGGACTGGAGTTGAGAAACACAGTCTTAGAATAAGAAGTAGGTGAAGCCCCCATCAATCTACATGTAATAGCCTACCCCCATTGTGTTTAGCTGGTTAGTGGGCATGGAGCAGGAGGGAGGGATTGGGTTTTCATTTACCACTGTGTACGCCCACATGTGTAACTCTATAGTCACATGACCTGCTCAAATGTGATAGAGACGAAATGCTCAGCATAGAAACTCACTGATAACTGAGCATGTGCAGAGTTGCCAACACTGCTCTGCAAAATCCCTAGCTGAATTGGGGACTTGGACAGAAGGGGGAGATAGAGAACAGCAGGATCAACCAAGTTTTTTGAAGAATACAG
Organism: Aquarana catesbeiana; assembly: GCF_042186555.1. Taxonomy (NCBI): domain Eukaryota; kingdom Metazoa; phylum Chordata; class Amphibia; order Anura; family Ranidae; genus Aquarana; species Aquarana catesbeiana. The sequence continues at coordinate 198,018,221 of NC_133328.1, read as the reverse complement.
CAAATCGCATAGTGACTGAATGAGTATGAACAGCAAGTAATACACCATTTATTGATATTTTAAAATATTGTATTCTACTAGCAAGGTTATGAGTGGAAAATGTGGGCTCCTTTTCCATATTAATATTCTTTTTATATGTAAGACACAACATGTTGAATACAAACATCATAGAGTTTGCACAGTAGAGGAAAAATACAATACATATTGAAACCAATACTGTATGCAGGCAGGTTTTCTCACAGAATTCTTCACTTGAAAATAAAATCACGTTGCAGAAACAAGAACACATTAAAGGCTGTCATGCATAACTGATTTATTTTCTGTAGAAAAGACAAATGTCATTACATAATATTTTCAACCACTCTTGTAGAAATGTAATAAGGGGAGCAAGTGACAGCACAAGAAGTCGATTGCAGTAAAACAACTGACAGTAACAAGAAACAAGATTGCACTGAGATACAAAGTTTTGAGAGGTTAAAAAAACACGCAGAAGTTGAATAACAATGAAGAGAAGAGCAATGAAATGGGTCATGAAGCATTTTTTTCAGTATGCAATCATCCTTAGTATTACAGGTATTGATTAGCCTATGGTGGCCCACTAAAGACCTACATAGTATGGTGAGCTTTCAAGATAAGGTCAACCTGTTGCCAATCATCTTAGGTTTTCCCAGAAATAGCTGCCTATGTTTTCCCAGAAGCTGCCCTAACATGTCAACAGCAGGGAACTTTATATACATGTGCCAAAGCACTTAGCAAAGTTAGAGATGTCTTTTTAACTACTTGCCTACAGGGCAGTTTCACTCCCTTCCTGCCCAAGCCAATTTTCAGCTTTCAGCGCTGTCACACTTTGAATGACAATTGATCGGTCATGCTACACTGTAACCATGTGAAATTTTTATCATTTTCTTCATACAAATAGAGCTTTCTTTTGGTGGAATTTAATCACTTCTGGGTTTTTTAAAGACCGAAACTTTTGAAAAAAAAAGTTTTTCTTAGTTTCTGTCAGTAAATTTTGTAAATAAGTAATTTTTCTCCTTCACTGATGTGCGGATGAGGTGGTACTGATGAGCACTGATAAGCTGCACTGATGAGGTGGCACTTATGGGCACTGATCAGGTGGCACATATGGGCATTGATAAGCACTGATAGGTGGCACTGATGGGTGGCACTGGTGGGCACTGATCTGTGGCACTGGTGGGCATTTATGAGCAGCAATGATGGGCATTGATGGGCAGCACTGACTGCATCACTAATGGGCACTGATTGGTGGCACTTGTGGGCACTGATTGCTGGCACTGTTGGGCATTGATGGGTGGCCCTGATGGGCATTGATGAGCAGCAATGATGGCATTGATGGGCAGCACTGACTGCATCACTAATGGGCACTGATTGGTGACACTTGTGGGCACTGATTGCTGGCACTGGTTGGCACTGGTGAGCACTGATTGTGGGCACTGGTGGTGCTGTATTGTAATCAGGGCACTGATGATCAGTGCCCTGATTACATGTCTGGATGTCCCCTGCGAGGAGTTGCCGCTGATCTGCTTTCCTCGCCACACACTCTGTCAGTGTGAGGCAATGAGAGACGATTACCTGCATTTCCATGTCTACATGTGACCAGCTGTGATCGGACACAGCCGATCACATGGTTAAAGAGCCGCAGCCACGGCTCTTTACAGAGATCAGGGTTGGCATGTGGTTAAAGGATAATTAGAACTGATCCTTTCGTCACTATACTGATGTACAGTTGTGCAAGGTGGTTCTGCTGGTAGTGGCACCAGCCTGATTTCTTAGTAACAAAGAAGGGGCTCACTGCTGCCTGAAAAAGAAAAAGTAATGAGATGAGAAGGCCATACTATGGGATGTTACAAAAATGAAATTAATAAAATGTTCATGTGCATTAATAGGCATGAGGCTGTGTGCTTTGCCCTACTAATTCTAATGCCACGTACACACGAGCGGACTTCTCGTCAGACTGAACTCCGAAGGACTTTTCAACGGAGTTCCGACGGTGTTCAGATGAAATGGACTTGCCTACACACGATCCCACCAAAGTCCGATAATTTCGAACGTGATGATGTACAACCGGACTCGAAAAGGAAGTTCAATAGCTAGTAGCCAATAGCTGCCCTTGCATCGTTTTCGGTCCGTTGTAAAGATCCGATGTAAAGATCATGTTCTAATTCTAAGGTCCGTCAGATTTTCTGACAGAAAAGGTCCGATGAAGCCCACACACGATTGGAATGTCCGACGGATTCGCTCTGTCGGACCTTTTCTGCCGGAAAGTCCGCTCATGTGTACGCGGCATTAGAGTAACATTTTTGCATGAAAAGTGGTCTGTATGAACATTCGCATATTGAAATCCAAGAAAGCGCAGTGCAGGAACATTACAGAGGAAAGTGTTCCTGGAGGGTGATTGCTGGCCCCCTCATAACAATATAATAGAGAATACAATTTGGAATATCAATGTTGATGGAAAAAATTGTAAAACTCTAATGCCGTGTACACACGAGCGGAATGTCCGACAGAAAAAGTCAGACGGAAGCTTTTCATCGTATATTCCGATCGTGTGTATGCCTCATCGGACATTTCTTTTCGAAAATTCTGAGGGACCTAGAAATAGAACATGTTCTAAATATTTCCGATGGAACCAATTCCTGTCGGGAAAACCGCTTGTCTGTATGCTGTTTCGATGGACCAAAAACGACACATGCTCTGAAGCAAGTAAGAGATGGAAGCTATTGGCTACTGGCTATTGAACTTCCTTTTTCTAGTCCCGTCATACATGTTGTACATCACCGCGTTCTTAACGGTTGGACTTTGGTGTGAACATGTGTACGCAAGACAGTTTCAGCGGAATTCCGTCGGAACTCCATCGGAAAAACCTTCAGAGTTTTTTCCGACGGAAAAAACGGTCATGTGTATGCAGCATAACTCTAACAGCTTTACCTTAAGCTCCTTTCCTTTATGGAAATTGATTCATGGAGGCTCAGCATCACATCTGGGCTTTACCTAATGTGATCTGAATCCAAATGTGGTCTGCCTAGGAGTGCTCACTCCTCCAAACTTATATTTAGCCATTATGGCATTTTGATATTATTAATTCCTCACCAGAACTAACCTACTGCAAGTCCAACAGTGCTTCATACTAAGCTATTTTTCAAGGTATCCATCAACTCTTATGCCGCATACACATGATCGGAATTTCTGTCAGAAAAAACTTAGAAGGTTTTTCCAACGGAATTCCGCTCAAGCTTGCCTTGCATACACACGATCACACCAAATTCTGACCGTCAAGAACGAGGTGACGTACAACACGTACGACAGGACTAGAAAACGGAAGTTCAACACCCAACGCGCCGCCCTTTTATTGTCCGAAAATTATTGTTGTTAACTAGATGTTATTATTGATAACAAATGAATGATTGAACAAAAAGTGATTTACATATCAATAGACAGTAGGGGCCAAAAATGATTGGGACAAGAATGAAAAATGCTGGGCTCAGAATGATAATCTTTTCTATTTATTAACATTCAATTTGCAACAGTCATGAGCTGAAAATTGTGTGTGACTGATGAACCAAAAACTAAAACTATGTCCCTTTTTCATACACAGGAAGACCTCAGCCAGGATGAGGCTCTGGAATGTGGCAGCCAGGAGGAGGCGGGGGTAAGTGTCAGCCAGGAGGTGGGGGTAAGTGTCAGCCAGGAGGTGTCCAGGCCCAGTAGCCTCACCCAATCCCAGGTGCCTCCCCTCCGCCTTACAACAAAAAGGGCCAGGAAGGGGAGGAACACGGAGGAGGCAGCACTGGACCTCATTAAGGACGCCAATGCTGCCGTGAAAACACCCCCCGATGCTGAAGAGGCCTATGGCTGCTATGTAGCTGCAAAATTGCAGCAAATGGAGGAGGGCCAATGCTTCATGTGTGAGAATCTTATTTTTCAAATCCTTCAGAAGGGGTTGAGGGGCCAAATTAGTGAGAACATGCATGTGATTTTCTTCAAAAAGGACAGTTTGTTTGTGAGTAGGCAGGTACAATTCAAAAATACAATGTCAAATTAACAAGGGACAACAACCAACCTCCTTGAGCTTTAAAAATGCAAGATAATAATGTTGTTGTGGAAACTTGAGAATGCGCTGCATTAAAAGATCGAAAAATTGACAGTGTGACGAATGTGCTATCTCCATTACGAACGCTAATTTTACTAGAACGAGCGCATCCGTCTCGTACTTGATTCTGAGCATGCCTGATTTTTGCGCGTCCGAATTGCATACAGATGATCGCATTTTCGGAATAGGAACTTTTTCCGACCGAAAAAGGAGAACATGCTCTCAATCTTTTGCTGGCTGGAATTCCGCCAGCAAAAGACCGATGGAGCATACATTTTCCGACAAAAAACTCCCATCAGAGTTTTGCTGGCGGCATTTCAAATCGTGTGTACGCGGCATTACTCTATAAATCTTACCAGGTAGTTTACTTTTGTTTTTGGTAAAAAGGCTGTGGTTGTTACAAAGTAACACAGGAAGTGGCCCCATATCAGACTGTCTGCAACCCTCTCACTTCGACACAAGGTGTTTGTTTCAACAGCTTCTGTGGAAGCTCTGAGCACTTGCTTGAACATATGTGACATGTACTGACAATACATACATTTTACACAAAGATCTTTGCAGATATCTTAAGCAAATATTTATGCCACACAAAACCTTCGTGTATGTTCGCTTACAAAAACCTTCATTAAAACAAATAAATAAGAACATAAAACCAATATGTTTGCCAGCAATATTATTATTAGGCCAAACAAAAGTGTAACTAAGACAGTTTTTTTCATTTTCATTTTGGATACATTAATGGAGTGTGAATGGATGATAATTACTGTCTATTGTTTGGATGACAAAACACATTTTAGGTTTTTAGTGTCCTTTCACTCTAAAAACAAACGTCACATATAAAAAAGACACATGACCTGTTAGGACACTGTCTGAGTAAGAACTTTTATTGATACGCTGTCCGGTTCTGCATACATGCCTTCATGAGGGCCGCACCCGGCCTGCCGCCGCTAAATCTCCGGCCCGTCAGTGCCCGTGATTAGTTCACAGGCCCACGGACAAGTGATTGGATGTTTCATACTGTTATCTGCAAAAGTGTCTGTTATTTGATAAAACTGCACCTATATACCTCATTAAGAGCACCACTCGGTGCTTAGATCACTCACCGCCTCTCTCCTCCCCCCTCCTTCCCTCTTGACTGACATCATTCTCAGCCCCGCCCCCTGAATTATCAGACAAGGAGAAGAGAGGCGGTGAGTAATCTGAGCGCCAAGTGGCGCTCTTAATGAAGTATATAGCTGCAGTCTTATCATATAACAGACACTTTTGCAGATAACAGTATGAAACACAGTGACTAATAGGAGGAATATTAAGGGCCATCTTTAGTATTGTTTGGACCCTGTCCACAGCCACCACTGTACCCCCCAGTCCACAGCCACCACTGTATGCCCCCAGTCCACAGCCACTACTGTACCCCCAGTACACAGCCCCCACTGTACCCCCCCAGCCCACAGTCACCACTGCCCCCCATCCACAGCCACCTCTGTACCCCCAGTACACAGCCACCACTGTACCCCCCAGTCCACAGCTGCTACTGTCCCCCCATCCCACAGCCACCACTGTACCCCCCTGTCCACGTCCACCTCTGTACCCCCTAGTACACAGCCACCTCTGTAGTCCACAGCCACCACTGTACCCCCAGTCCACAGCCACCACTGTCCCCCACAGTCCACAGCCACCACTGTACTCCCCCTGCCCACAGCCACCTCTTTACTCCCCAGTCCACAGCCACCACTGTACCCCCTGTCCACAGCCACCACTGTACCCCCCTGTCCAAAGCCAACACTGTACCCCCTGTCCACAGCCACCACTGTGCCCCCCAGTCCACAGCTACCACTGTATTCCCCAGTCCACAGCCACCACTGTACCCCCCTGTCCACAGCCACCACTGTACTACCCTGTCCACAGCCACCTCTGTACCCCCCAGTCCACAACCACCACTGTACCCCCCAGTCCACAGCCATCTCTGTATCCCCCCTGTCCACCTCTGTACTCTCTGTCCATAGTGATCTCTGTATCCCCCCCCATCCACAGCCACCTCTGTATGCCCCCCATCCATAGCCACCTCTGTATCCCCCCCATCCATATCCACCACTGTATACCCCCTGTCCACAGCCACCACTGTACCCCTCCTGTCCACAGCCACCTCTGTATGCCCCCCGCCCACAGTCACCTCTTTATCCCCCCTGTACCCCCCAACTTCATTTATTAGCAGGTGAATGTGGCCCTCCATGCATTCACATACATTGAATCCGGCCCTTAAGTGGAAAAAGGTTGCTGACCCCTGATGTATTGTTTGCCATGAACTTCGCTCATTTTACCAAGCCCATTCTTCCTGCATTTTTTGGGGGTGTAACGAAACATCCCACACTCCGCTTGAGTGCTTTTGTCATATACAGCTTCCTGCCAGTCTGAATATAGATATCAGATATTCCAACCTAGCCTACCTGCAGAGAAGGAGCCAACTTTGATGGATGCATTTTTGGCAGTGAGTGCATGCAATGGTTCACTTAAGGATCTCAGCGAGCAAATGAAGGTAGTAAAAGAGGATCTGTCCTTAGTCAGACAGGACCTGCAAAAAACAGCGGAGAGAACAACAGCCTTGGAAGGAAGAGTAAGCCAGCTGGAAGATGAAACCTCCCCATTAATAAAATAAATGAAAAGCATGAAAGAACAGTTAGCTAAGCACGCTTCCAAAAAGGAGGAGATGGAGAATAGGAGCCGAAGGGACAATGTGAGGCTGGTGGGCCTCCCTGAAAAGAGTGAGGGCCCCGACCCTATAGAGTTCCTGGAAAAATGGCTGGTTGAACTTTTTGGAAAGGAATCATTTTCAACAATGTTCTCAATCGTTAGAGCGCACAGAGTGCCCTTTAGGCCCCCCCCCCCAGCAGGTGGATTTCCCAGACCATTGGTGTTAAAGTTTCTTAATTATAAGGATAAAATTTAATTATTGCGGAAAACAAGGGAGGAAATATTTTTTTTAAAGGCGCAAGAATCTCATTTTACTCTGATTTCTCGACAGAGCTTCAGAGACGAAGAGCAGAGTTAATACAGTCTAAGCATATATTACAAAAATTCAAGTTGTCTTATGCCCTTCTCTACCCAGCAAAATTGCGGGTAAATGCACTGGGGGAACCCAGTTTTTTGATTCCCCAGCTGGGGTGGCGAAGTGGTTGGAAGAAAACAAGGAGAAACTTTAGATATTCTGAATGGTGGGGGAAGGATGTAGCTAGTATAGGCTGTATTGGCTGATGTTCCATTTTTTTTTTTTTTTGGGGGGGTGGTAGTTACACACAGTTATGGTTGTACGTGGCGGGATGGGTGAGAATGAATATGGGAGTAAAAATGTGAAGCAATTGGTGTGGGGAAAGGTCACTGATAAGCCCCTAGGGGGTTACCTAATGAGGTGGTGGGGAGAAGGGAGGGTGGGTGGTTGGGGGGGAGGCGAGTGGGGGTTGTGGGAGGAGGGGGGAAGAATTTTTGGATTAGTTCAAGTATTAACTTAGTGGTGTGTGGATCAAAAGTTGTCACATTAAGTAGGAATATGATAGGAAATTATACAGGTTGGGGGCAAATTAATTCACAGAAATATAGTTATAGGATAGTGAGGTTGGAAATTCACATGAAATTGCTATTTGTGCTGATATTCACGTAAAATGGTTATGTTGGTGAAGTCGTTTAAATTCATTAATAGTATTAGAGGAGAGTCTGGGTTATTGGGACCACAGTTTAATATAATGATTATTAGAGGGAAGTTAAAGTATGAATTTGATTTGAATTTAGTTTTAAATGGTCTTAAATGATAGCTTAGTACCTATCTTCGGGGTTATTGATGCAAGCTAAAGTAATTAACATAGGCTCCTGGAATGTGAGGGGTCTGGGGACATCGGTTAAAAAAAGGGCAGTATTCTCCATGCTGGAGAAATACAGAGTAGAGCTGGTCTGTCTGCAGGAAACCCACCTAACTAAGCATACAGCTCAGCAACTTCAGACCAAGAAATACCAATATCAATACCACTCGGTCTACTCTTCCTATAGCAGGGGAGTGAGCATTATGGTAAAAGCTGGAGTGAATTTTTCCTGCAGACAGTCCAGTATAGACAAATCTGGCCGATGTATCTTTTTGCATTGCGTAAATGACAATAGTAGGTATGTAGTGGCAAATATCTATATTCCTCCACCATTTAGACTGGATGTTTTGCTCAGACTAAATTAATTCTTGTTAGATAAAGAAGGAGTGCCGATTATAATAGTAGGAGATTTTAATGAGATACTAGTTAGAGAGTTGGATAGGGTTCCTATACGGACCTTTTCTGAACCTATGGGGAAGAGCCGTTTGAGCCAATTTCTGGATGAAATGGGGCTACTGGACTTGTGGAGAGTGTGGAATCCAGGAGTCTTGCAATATTCTTGCCACTCAGCCACGCATTCCATGCTTTCCAGGATTGATATGGCCCTGGGAAATGATAGAACACTACAGATTATGGAAAAAATTATATACTGGCCAAATATCGGACCACTCCCCAATAGTGATTACATTGAATTTAGGAGGGAAAAAGCCCCAGATAGAGTGGAAAATAAGTCCATACTGGTTTGAGTTAATTAAAAAATGGATGGGGTCCTTCCCAGAGTAAGAGAATTTGTAGAAATCAATGAAGGTTCGGTGTCGGCTGGGATTTTATGGGACACCTTAAAAGCTTTTCTTAGGGGTGTTTTAATACAACAAGTGGCCAAATACAATAAAAATGAGAGGGCTTGGGAGGAAAAAATCTGAAGGGAGGTGCTTGAAGCTGAAAATAGCTATGTAATAGATCCAAACCCCGGGAGGGAAACAACATGGCTAGAAAAACAACAAGAGTATAAGCTGGCAATCTTGCTGAAGGAGGAGACTAGGAGACTCCTCCAGCGGCAATCCTCTTTTTTAGAGGGCGAAAGTGTAGGAAAAATGTTGGCGCAGTTGGTGAAGTCCAACTCCCCTTCATCTGCTATTATCTCTATTAGGTGTTCGAGTGGAGAAATAATATCAAATACAACAAAGATAGTGCATATATTTAGGGATTTTTATAAAGACCTTTACACCGCCCAGAAAAGAAGTGTGGAGGGCGCGATGGAGAATTTCCTGGGGAACTTGGAAATCCCAGCCATCTCGCAGGAGGAAAGGGATGAGCTAGAAACCCCAATAACCCTTGTAGAACTTCAACAGGCAGTAAGTAGTATGGCAAACCAAAAATCCCCCGGTCCAGACGGGCTTCCGATCGAGGTGTATAAATATTATGGGGATATATTAATCCCAGAGCTGCTAAAGACATTGGAGGGGGCGGCCAAGGAGGGGCATTTGCCCACTTCAATGCTAGAGGCAACTATTATAGTGCAGCAGAAAGAGGGAAAGGATCCCCTAGATGTAGCTGCATATAGGGCAATTTCCCTCATGTGTTCCGACATCAAAATCTTGGCCAAAGTACTGGCGGCAAGGTTAAATAGTATTATGTCTAAACTGATTCACCCAGACAGGCGGGATTTATAGCTAATAGATCTACAAGTACAAATATAAGAAGGGCTTTTTTAAATTTACAATCTTCGTTGCTGAATGAGGGATCAAGAGCGGTATTGTCATTGGGTGTGACTGAAGCATTCGACAGCATGGAATGGGGATATATCTGGCGGGTGTTGGGCAAATTTGGTTTTGGTCCCTCTTTTTTTGAATGGATCAAAATGCTCTACGACAGGCCAAGTGCAAGATTAAAAATTAATAACGAACTCTCGGACTGATTCGTACTTGAAAGGGGGACAAGACAGGGGTGTCCGTTGTCCCCTTTGCTTTTTGCACTGGCGATGGAACCTTTGGCTATCTCTATAAGAATGAGCTCGGGGATAACAGGCTTTCAGAGAGAGACGGGTGAAGAAAGGATCGCGCTTTATGTGGATGATATTCTGCTTTTCTTGGGGATATGAGCCAGTCCTTGACTAGAGCAATGAGTATTGTAGAAGAGTTTGGTAGTTTTACAGGGCTGGAGATAAACTGGGAGAAATCAGAGCTTTTACCAATTGACCCCATTAGTGACCCGGTGATCCCAGGTCTTCCGCAGCTGGCAGTAGTGGATACCTTGAAATACTTAGGAATTACTATGACAAAAGACCCTACTCACTATATAAGCAAAAACCTTGTTCCACTTCTTTCCAAATTTAAACAAAAAATTAGTATTTGGAAGCGGCTTCCTCTGTCAGTGGCTGGAAGGTGTAGTTTAATTAAAATGATATGGATGCCACAATTGTATATTTTGCACAACTCCCCAGTATGGATATGTAAGAGCTGGTTCAATAAAATCGAGAGCCTTTTTAGGGAGCTTATATGGAAAGGGGGACAGGCTAGGATCAGACTTAGTACACTTCAGCTTCCGGTGGGGGAAGGAGGTCTTGCACTGCCCCACCCGGGGCGTTATTTTATATTATTTCAGCTACAGCAGTTACTGGGGTGTGGTGTCCAGTATGGAGGTACCCCCAATGGAAAAATATTATTAACTGGGGCACTACATAATACTATAATTGAGGCGCCTGAGGCAGAATTTCAATATAAGTACCCAACAATTAAAATGTTAATTAAAATTTGGAAAACAGTGAAAAAGCAGATGAGATACAATGGGTTCATTATATATACCCCCATTTGGAACAACAGTAACCTGCAGGAAATTCTTAAGATGGGTAAGGCCAGAGAGTGGGAAAAACAAGGCATCAAAAGACTAAGACAACTTTATATGGGTAATACCCTTAAAAAATTTCTGGAGTTGAAATGAGAATATAACCTACTGCAGAATTATGTTCTACACTTACTTACAGCTGAGACATGCCCTTGAAGTCCAATTTAGGGGTCACCCCCTAGAATGGAAAGAAACTCCCCTTTTTGAAAGAATTCTGCAGGTGGGCCCTACTAAGGGTCTAACTTCTGTAATATATGGGCAAAAAAGTAAAGAAGTCAATAAAGGGGGGAAACTTCACTCTGTAAAAGCAAGATGGGTGGAAGATTTCGGGGCAGTCACTCAGGAGCAGTGGAATAGAATCCTAGAGTTGAGTCCATTGGTGTCGGTATCCCCCGCCCAGAAGATCTCACATATGATGATGTTAAATAGAGCCTATTATACACCCAAGCGGCTCTTTAAGTTTGCTTGCAGAGCTGATGATAGTTGTCCCAGATGTAGGGGGTCTGGGTATCTCATACATATGATATGGAGATGTCCCAAGCTGTTCCGGTACTGGGAGGGGGTGATTAACAACATGAGAGATATATTTGGAATTACATTAGAGAAGGAGGCTATAGTATGTATACTGGGGTATCAGCGGGAGTGGGGGGAGAAGAAAATCACCACAGTAGCAATTTTGAGATGTCTGTTCCAAGCCAGGAAAATTATTACATCTAGATGGCAATCAAAGTTACCCCCAACCGTAAGGGACTGGATTAGTACAATAAATGAAACCCTCTGCAGAGAAAGAGCAGTGTACATAAAGAGAGGTAATTCTATGGAATTTGATGAGATGTGGAGGCCGTGGTTGGAAAAAATGAGACCTATCGAATAAAGAGGAAAGAGTATAGGTAGAATGGAAGATATATGGAATAATTAACCATTAGGGAAAGGATGTACCAGATTAAAATTTGGAAGGTTGGATTAGTTAACCCAAAACAAGATACATTTCAGGTCAAAATAAGAATAGTTTGATAAATTTGTTTTAAGAATGTAGATCTGTGTATAGAGGATTGGGAGGGGGGGCGGGTAAAGACTGGAGGAAATAAGGGGTTCACATTAAATCTGCAATATTGGGAAAGGGGATGCAAGGGAGGCTTGGGGAGACTATATGGCTTCTGTTTTGTTTGTTTCTGTTTATCTACGGGTACTTGTCCTCTTTTTGGACCTCTGCTTTGGAATAATTATCTCCATATGGTGTCGCTGTGATAATGTTTAACTGACTTTTCTTTTAAATTACTGTATGGAAGAAAAAAGAAAGGAAAAAAAAAAAAAAAAAGAAAAAGAAAAACCTTCTTAAAGGGAAAGAAAAATTGAATAAAGAATAAAGTCTAATAAAATAAATAAATAAATAAATAATTTTAAAAAAAAGGAAAAAAGTAGTTACCACAATGATGTGAAACCGAGAAGGATACAGTAAATGAACACTAAGCTGAATATGCCTCTTGACAGGGTTTGCTGAAGTGGTAAAAAGAGGAAAAATTCCAAGTCCCACTTATGAAAATGAAAAATAAAAATAAAAAAAAGGAAAAATGTGATCCCAGAGTGTCCATTATTGGATACTCTGGGATCACATTTTTCCTCTTTTTTTTATTTTTATTTTTCATTTTCATAAGTGGGACTTGGAATTTTTACATTGAATATATATTGATCACACATTCATTCTGTTTGTTATAGGTGTGGATGTTATCTGCACCTTATTTACAGTGGTGTGTTTTTTTATTTTATCCCATCTTTTGTGTTACAACGAATTGGGACATCACGCTGTTAATGGTTGGTTTATTTGGCTGGGCAACTAAGATAGTATATGTGCCACATTAGTTACATGCTGAGCTGTTAACCTCAGCCTTACTGATAGACACACTCGCTCTCTCTCCTTTTTTATTTTGGTAAATTATTTATATAATTATTTATATGATTTGGTGTACCTGTCACACGCCTGTTTTTGTGTATCATATTGGGGGTACATATACACACACACTTTGCTCTATAAGAAAGTTTATCTCAGTACCTTCTACATTATCTCTTATACAATATACTTTTTTAGTGGCTCACAGGGTAGCGACAATTACCCCACTTTTTATTATCACCTCCATAATATGCTTTCTTGTTCCCCTGTCTTGCCCCTAGCTCAATTTGGGATGTAGCATTTATTGGACACAATTAAAACATGTTAGTTTAAAATTTTGGACATATGCATGTGAAGTTAGGGATAATAAACATATACTTACATTGGACCATCGATGCTTTAACCACTTCCTGCCCGGCCTATAGCAGAATGACAGCCGGGCGGTGGTTCTGTTATCCTGACTGGGTGTCATATGACGTCCAGCAATATAATATGCTGGAGTGCCCCCGGGAGCGCGCAGCGTGGCGATCGGAGGTTCCGTGTGACACACTGCATCTCCGATCGTGGTATGGAGCCTCTGACAGAGGCTCCTTACCACGTGATCAGCTGTGACCATTCACAGCTGATCAAAGCGTGAACCAGGAAGTGCCAGTAAATGGCATTCTTTGGTTCTGATCGGTGGTTCCCCCTGTCAGAGGGGGATCTGTGCTGATGATCAGCACATTGACTATCAGCACAGCCGCCATCAGATGTGCCCATCAGCTTCCAAACAGTGCCCATCAGCTGCCAATCGGTACCCCATCAATAACGGCTGTCAGTGCCCACCACAGTGCCAACCAGCAGTAACACCTGTCAGTAGCTCATCAGTACCTCATCATCAGTGCTGCCCATCAGTGCCACCTGTCAGTGCCAATCAGTACCGCCTATCAGTGCCTATCACAGCCACCTGTCAGTGCCCATCACAGCTGCCTGTCAGTGCGCATCAGTGCTGCATATCAGTGCCGCATATCAGTGCCCATCAGTGTTGCATATCAGTGCCTACTCATCAGTGCCCATCAGTGCCACCTTATCGGTGCCAACTCATCAGTACCCATCAGTGCTGCCTCATCAGTGCAAATCAGTGCCGCCTCATCAGTGCCCGTCAATGAAGGAGAAAACAACAAATTATAACCGAAATGAAGAAAAACTTTTTTTTTCAAAAATTTCAGTCTTTTTTAGTTTAGCAAAAAATAAAAACCCTAGTGGTGATCAAATACCACCAAAAGAAAATATATATAATGGGAAAAACTGTGCTGGAAGAAACCTTACAAATAAGTTACAACACAAAGTGAGATACACACAAATACAAATAAAAACAAATATGGTTGTGCTTTATACCCTTAAACTTTAAATCGTGATAATAAGTGATCAATACATGATAACCTAAATAAAGCTGGAAAAAGTCCCAAAAATAAATATATAAGTGTTCAGTGATGCTAAGTAGAGATTCCAATAACAGTCGGTCAGACTTCCAGTCGATCAATCTCTAACAATTAGTGAAGATATCGGCTTGTGATCAGTTCTAAAAAATAAGTGTGACTTTGCTTGCAGACAAACCACCATAAGAAGTGGGCGCTTACCAGCTGCACAGACAAGTAATGCCTGTTGCTAACACCCAGCCAGGGCCTTTTCCTCAGTGGAGTTCCGATATTGGTCTGATTACCGCCTCTGTGGGGGGATCCTCTGGTCCGGACTTCAACAGACAAAAACCTCCTCAGGGAGCTTGTATTAAAAATACAAACTGCCAATAGGCGTAAAGACAGCAAAAGATAAAAATATATTTTCAAGCTAGCTGGCCGCATATATTTTTATCTTTTGCTGTCTTTACGCCTATTGGCGGTTTGTATTTTTAATCTTATAATAAAAACCAAACAGGTTTTACCTATGTCTATTTTATTGATCTTTTTTCCGAGCCACATTTTCATCACTATGCATTAAGTTGCATACAAGCTCCCAGAGGAGGTTTTTGTCTGTTGAAGTCCGGACCAGAGGATCCCCCCACAGAGGTGGTAATCGGACCGATATCGGAACTCCACTGAGGAAAAGGCTCTGGCTGGGTGTTAGCCACTTCTTATGGTGATGGGTCTGCGAGCAAAGTCACATTTACAGTCAGGTCCATTGGGACATCAACACAATTCTAATCTTTTTGGCTCTATACCCCACCACAATGGATTTGAAATTAAACGAACAAGATGTGCTCTAACTGCAGACTTTCAGCTTTAATTTGAGGGTATTTACATCCAAATCAGGTAAATAGTGTAGGAATTACAACAGTTTTTATATGTGCCTCCCACTTTTTAAGGGACCAAAAGTAATGGGACAGATTAACAATCATCCATCAAACTTTCACTTTCCACCCACTTTTACAACTCTTCAGCATCCCTCACTAAACTGTGCACTG
Source organism: Aquarana catesbeiana (assembly GCF_042186555.1). Taxonomy (NCBI): domain Eukaryota; kingdom Metazoa; phylum Chordata; class Amphibia; order Anura; family Ranidae; genus Aquarana; species Aquarana catesbeiana. The sequence continues at coordinate 198,003,090 of NC_133328.1, read as the reverse complement.
TAAACAAATTGGATTTTTTTTCTCAGCACCTACTGTATATCTGCTGTATTCATTTTTCACTTCCTCCTCCCTGGCTGCGGCCCATCGCATCATTTCCTGTTTGCAATGCCTTCTGGGAAGGGGCGGCAACTTCCTCTGAAACTGCCGTTGCTATGGAAACCTGACCTGAAACCTATTACACTGCTTGTGCTGCACTGAGCATGTGCGAGATCTGCAAGTATGAGATCCAGGAAGAAATACAGTCTGGCTTCAGATGCCCACACTTAAGATGGCCACGGCCTGCTGTAAGTTCATAAAATAACAAACTACTGCTTTAAACTAACAAAACAGACCTTAGTTTACAGACTAACTTTACTAGAATACATTATGCTTGTGTATTATAGGGGTATTTTTATTTAAAAAGAATAATTTCGGCCAGAACACCACTTTAATACTTGGTTGCAAATCCTTTGCAGTTAATTACAGCCTGAAGTCTGGAACGCATAGACATCACGAGACGCTGGGTTTCATCCCTGGTGATGCTCTGCCAGGCCTCTACTGCAACTGTCTTCAGTTCCTGCTTGTTCTTGGGGCATTTTCCCTTCAGTTTTGTCTTCAGCAAGTGAAATGCATGCTCAATCGGATTCAGGTCAGGTGATTGACTTGGCCATTCCACTTCTTTCCCTTAAAAAACTCTTTGGTTGCTTTCGCAGTATGCTTCGGGTCATTGTCCATCTGCACTGTGAAGCGCCGTCCAATGAGTTCTGAAGCATTTTGCTGAACATGACCTGCCTGTATTTTTTGGAACTGATCACAAGCCGATATCTTCACTAATTGTTAGAGATTGGTCGACTGGAAGTCTGACCGACTGTTATTGGAATCTCTACTTAGCGTCACTGAACACTTATATATTTATTTTTGGGACTTTTTCCAGCTTTATTTAAGTTATTATGTATTGATCACTTATTATCAAGATTTAAAGTTCAAGGGTATAGAGCGCAACCATATTTGTTTTTACCACCAAAAGAAAGCTCTATTTGTGGGAAGAAAATTATCAAAATGTAGTTTGGGTGCAGTGTTGCATGACATCGCAATTGTCATTCAAAGTGCGACAGCACTGAAAGCTGAAAATTGTCCTGGGCAGGAAGGGGCGAAAGTGCCCGATATTGAAGTGGTTAAGGATGACTTGTGCTCCATGTTTTCATAGTGTAGGAAAGGAAACATACAATGCTTGGAAGGTGAAGAGAAAAGAAATTAAGCACATTTAAGAACAAGAGATTTTTTTTTTCCAATGGATTACTTAAATACAGTAAAGAGAACATAAAAACAGAAAAAATGAGCATATACAGTATCTCACAAAAGTGAGTACACCCCTCACATTTTTGTAAATATTTTATTATATCTTTTCATATGACAACACTGAAGAAATGACACTTTGCTACAATGTAAAGTAGTGAGTGTACAGCTTGTATAACAGTGTAAATTTGCTGTCCCCTCAAAATAACTCAACACACAGCCATTAATGTCTAAACCGCTGGCAACAAAAGTGAGTATACCCCTAAGTGATAATGTCCAAATTGGGCCCAAAGTGTCAATAATTTCTGTGGCCACCATTATTTTACAGCACTGCCTTAACCCTCTTGGGCATGGAGTTCCCAAGAGTTTCATAGGTTGTCACTGGAGTCCTCTTCCACTCCTCCATGATGACATCACAGAGCTGGTGGATGTTGGAGACCTTGCACTCCTCCACCTTCCGTTTGAGGATGCCCCACAGATGCTCAATAGGGTTTAGGTCTGGAGACATGCTTGGCCAGTCCATCACCTTTACCCTCAGCTTCTTTAGCAAGGCAGTGGTCGTCATGGAGGTGTGTTTGGGGTCGTTATCATGTTGGAATACTGCACTGCGGCCCAGTCTCTGAAGGGAGGGGATCATGCTCGACTTCAGTATGTGACAGTACATTTTGGCATTCATGGTTCCCTCAATGAACTGTAGCTCCCCAGTGCTGGCAGCACTCATGCAGCCCCAGACCATGACACTCCCACCACCATGCTTGACTGTAGGCAAAAAACACTTGTCTTTGTACTCCTCACCTGGTACCGCCACACAGGCTTGACACCATCTGAACCAAGTAAGTTTATTTTGGTCTCATCCCCAAAAATGGGGATATTTATTACAGCAAAAAGTACAAAATATTGTTTTTTTTTTCAAAATTGTCGCTCTTTTTTTGTTTATAGCGCAAAAAATAAAAACCGCAGAGGTGATCAAATACCACCAAAAGAAAGCTCTATTTGTGGGGAAAAAAGGACGTCAATTTTGTTTGGGTGCAACGTCGCACGACCGCGCAATTGTCAATTAAAGTGACGCAGTGCCGAATCGCAAAAAATGGCCTGGTCATTCAGCAGCCAAATCTTCCAGGGCTGAAGTGGTTAACCACTTGTTTACTGGGCACTTAAACCCCCCTCCAGACCAATTTTCAGCTTTCAGTGCTGTCGCACTTTGAATGACCATTGCGCGGTCATACAACACTGTACCCAAATTAAATTTTTATCATTTTTTCCCACAAATAGAGGTTTCTTTTGGTGGCATTCGATCACCTCTGCGGTTTTTATTTTTTGTTAAAAAAATTTAAAAAGACTGAATTTAAAAAAATATATATATATTTTTATATTTTGTTATAAAATGTTGCAAACAGGTAATTTTTCTCCTTCATTGATGTACGCTGATGAGGCTGCACTGATGGTCACCAATAGGCTGCACTGATAGGCACCGATGGGCTGCACTGATGGGCACCGATAGGGCGGCACTGGTGGGCACTGAGAGGTGACACTGAGAGGTGGCACTGAAGGGCATTGATAGGTGGCATTGGTGGGCACTGAGAAGTGGCACTGATAGGTGGCACTGATAACTGGCAGTGATGGGCACTGATAGGTTACACTGAAAGGCAGCACTGCTAGGTGGCACTGATTGGCACCACTGGTGGGCATTGATAGGTGGCACTTGTGGGAATTGACAGGTGGCACTGGCAGGTGGCACTGGCAAGCACAGAGGAGGAGGCAGATGTGCCTCCTTCCTCTTCGGGACCGATGTCCCTTGAACATAAGCCGGTGATCAGCTTTTTTTTCTCCTCACACTGTCAGCGTGAGGAGAAAAAAAAAACAATTACCAAGCTTTTGTTTACACACGTGATCAGATGTCATTGGCTGACAGCTGATTACGTGGTAAGGGGCCGCGATCGGCCCCTTACTCGGATCGGTGATCACCCAGGTCTCGGTTAATCACGCCGCGCGTGCCCTGCAGGGGGAGCGCTGGGAGCGCGCAAAGGGGAGGACGTCCTATGATGGCCTCCCGGAAATTCAGGTCCACGCTGGGGCCATCATTCGGCTACAGCACGGACCTCAAGTGGTTAAAGTATAACTAAAGGCAAAACTTTTGTTTTTTTTTTTTTTTTTTTTAGATAGAGGGCAGAGAGATTAGAACACCTGTCAATTTTGATTGCTGTCTCTGCCCCCATTATGGAGATTCTCCCTCTGTTTGTCCTGTTTACCATTATCATTGAAAAGGAAAAAAAAAAGGAGATCCCACATTTTTGGATTGTCCCCTGAAAAGTAATAGAGGGGGAAATCTTCCAATGGGGCATGAGTTCTGGTGACCTGGGGGTCCCCAAGGGATTCCCCTCATTTTCTGGTATTTCCTCTCACTTCCTTTTTTGGCTATGGGACAGGAAGTGAAGGGAAGTCTCCCTGCACTGGGACACAAATGGTGAAAAAAAAAATCTGACAGGGGTTATCATAGTTGCCAACATTGTAAAAAAAAAAAAAAAAAAATGTGGAACACTTTTGTGGCTGTAGGCGGAGCCGTACCATAATTAGGGGGTGTGGCATTCGTTGTAGGCGTGGCTTAGGAAAAATATACAAGTGTGCCGTGGCAAAAAATGGGCATGGTTTACGTGACATGGTGGGCGTGACTCAAGAGGGTGTGGTTAGAGTCTGAGATGAATGATGGAGAGGGAAAGGGGGAGAGGGGGAGAGGGGGAGATGGGGAGAGGGGGAAAGGGGGAGAGGGAAATGACGCAACAGCAGCCCCAGATCCTACACAATAAAAATATGTGTATTCTAGAAAGTTTAACAATCATCAGATAAAGTTACTCCAAACACCTGGTGTTAGCACTTCAATCATCCCGGCACCATGGTTGTTATGGTGTCAGGATGATTAAAGAGCCCCCACCTCACACCAGGAGTCCCCGGCGGAGCCCCCCCTCACACCAGGAGTCCCCGGTGGAGCCCCCCCTCACACCAGAAGTCCCCGGCGGAGCCCCCCCTCACACCAGGAGTCCCCGGCGGAGCTCCCCCTCGCATCAGGAGTCCCCGGCGGAGCCCCCCTCGCATCAGGAGTCCCCGGCGGAGCTCCACCTCGCATCAGGAGCCCCCGGCGAAGCCCCCCCTCGCATCAGGAGTCCCCGGCGGAGCTCCCCCTCACATCAGGAGTCCCCGGCGGAGCCCCCCCTCGCATCAGGAGTCCCCGGCGGAGCTCCCCCTCGCATCAGGTGTCCCCAGTGGAGCCCCCCTTACGATTCCCAGAGCTTTTCTTCCAATAATAATAATCCAAAAAGTGACTAAAAAAAACAAACAAAACTCCATATTAAAGTGGTGTTCTGGCCAAAATTATACTTTTTAAATAAAAATACCTCTATAATACACAAGCTTAATGTATTCTAGTAAAGTTAGTCTGTAAACTAAGGTCTGTTTTGTTAGTTTATAGCAGTAGTTTGTTATTTTATAAACTTACAGCAGGCCGTGGCCATCTTAAGTGTGGGCATCTGAAGCCAGACTGTATTTCTTCCTGGATCTCATCCTCGCAGATCTCGCACATGCTCAGTGCAGCACAAGCAGTTTAATAGGTTTCAGGTCAGGTTTCCATAGCAACTGCAGTGTCAGAGGAAGTTGCCGCCCCTTCCCAGAAGGCATTGCAAACAGGAAATTATGCGATGGGCCACGGCCAGGGAGGAGGAAGTGAAAAATGAATACAGCAGATATACAGTAGGTGCTGAGAAAAAAAAAAAATATCCAATTCGTTTACAGTGCACAGTTTAGTGAGGGATGCTGAAGAGTTGTAAAAGTGAGTGGAACTCCACTTTAAGTGTAACTAATGAATTCATAGAACCACTGTGCAAATAGAATATAAAAAAGCAATAAATATGGCACTCTAAAATAAGTAATGGTAGTGCAACTATGTGATCTGTGCAATAATAATATAGAATCAATATATATAAATAATGACAGATAAAAATCCACACAAGTGCAATAAATAATAATTAAGTCCAATCGTATCAAAAAGGTGCTTAGATCAGTGAAGAAACGTGCCCTTGGTAAAAAGGTCCCATAGACGATACAATCAAAATTGATAAAACAGCTCCACGATCCTCCTCAAAATGACTCTCCTAGGGATCTCTCGTCCTAACAGCGCATAGGATTTTCCCTATAGAATCTCCATTCACGTGGTTGTTTTACATTTCTATTATATTCATTTTTTTGAGCGATATTTATTATACTTTTTTGAGCATCACTTAATCATCAGTTTTTTACACCATTTATATTTTAATCTGATTGAGCACCACATTAATTGAATATTTTGTCACCTACATTTACTAGCGCCTGGGTTGTCCCCTATTTGCGCCTGGATTATGCCTACGTTACCTAAATGGGCGCCCGGATTGCGCCTACTTGACCCCTATTAGCGGCTCAGTTGCTGCTGCTCTGCAGCAGCTGATCTAGATAGCTACAGCTTGTGCGCAGGTGTGGTAGAGCAGAGAGCGTCCCTTGAGCTCAGCAGCGTGCGGGTGTGATTCCCAATGCTGCCTATAGATGGCAATGCTGAGCCGATGACTTCAATGAGAAACCAGCTTCTAGATACAGAGAGCACTGCAATAACCTTGCTGGACGCCGTGGCATGCGTCCTTAATCCAAGCTGCTTGGGAGGTGTCTGACTGCTTGCGTCCACGAGTTCTAGTCTACCCTGTGCTATGTCGATCGGGTGGTGCGCAACACACTCTCTTTTTTCCTACATTTTTTTAATTATTCATTTTATTTATGGTATTTATGGTTTTCATTTATTATTTTTATACCCCTTAATATTTATTCATTATTCATTTCATCAAGCACCCATTTTTATACACCATTATTTATTTTTAGATTTACCCATTATTATATTTTTTTTTCTTTTTCTACACCATTTTTTATTTTTCATATGCATTTATTATTTTTATACACCCTGATTCATAGTTATTTTTATATTTATTAATTATTATCCTCATTATTTTTCTTTATTTTTATACACCCTTATTTAGAGTTATTTTTATATTTATTAACTATTATATTTATCATTATTTATTTATTTATTATTTTATTTATTTATTTATACACCCTTTTTTTTTATCTTTATTCTTTAAATTTATTCATAAATGTATCCTTTTTTATTTTTTTATATACATTTTTATTCATTATCTTTATTTTTTTATGTATATTTATACTCTCTTATTTTTTTATTTTATATTACTTTTATTTGTTTATATTTTTTAACCTATTTTTTTCCATTCACAATCTTTTATTTATATTTATTTATTATTAATGTCATCGCACACCCATTTTTATTTTTATACACCGTTATTTATTTTTAGATTTACTCATTATTAAGAAAGCGGGGCCCCATTCACAGGGGCCCTGGGGCCCAGGAACCATTCCTAACAAGGAAGAGACCTGGTGTAGTATAAAAGGGATTTTTAACCGATTCAGCCCTCGGAAGATTTTACCCCCTTCCTGACCAGAGCACTTTTTACGATTCGGCACTGCGTCTCTTTAACTGACAATTGCGCGGTCGTGCGACGTTGTACCCAAACAAAATTGACGTCCTTTTTTTCCCCCCACAAATAGAGCTTTCTTTTGGTGGTATTTGATCACCTCTGTGGTTTTTATTTTTTGCGCTATAAACATAAAAATAGAGCGATAATTTTGAGAAAAAAAAAGCAATATTTTTTTACTTTTTGCTATAATAAATATCCCCAAAAATATAAAAAAAACCCTTTTTTTTTCTCAGTTTAGACCAATATGAATTCTTCTACGTAATTTTAGTTAAAAAAAATCGCAATAAGCGATTGGTTTGCGCAAAATTTATAGCGTCTACAAAACGGGACAGTTTTATGGCACTTTTATTAATAATTTTTTTTTTAATTAGCAATGGCGATCTGCGATTTTTACCGTGACTGCAACATTATGGCGGACAATTTTGACACTATTTTGGGACCATTGTCATTTATACAGCGATCAGTGCTTTAAAAATGCACTGATTACTGTGTAAATGACCCTGGCAGGGAAGGGGTTAACCACTAGGGGGCAGTGAAGGGGTTAAGTGTGTCCTAGGGAGTGATTCTAACTGTTAGGGGGGGATGGGCTTCAACACACAGGACAGTGATCACTGCTCTCGATGACAGGGAGCAGTGATCTCTGTCATGTCACTAGGCAGAACAGGGAAATGCTTTGTTTACAAAAGTATCTCCCCGTTCTACCTCTCCGTGACACGATTGCGGGCATCCGACCGACATCGAGTCCACGGGACCCGCTGTCACGGAGGACGTGGCACTCGCGCGACCGCAAAACCGCTTCTTAAAGGGGACATACCTGTTTGCCCTTTTGCCCCCAGTGCCATTCTGCTGATGTACATCAGCGTGCGCTGGTCAGCAAGCGATTAAAATAGAAATGGTAAGCAAAACATTTGTGTATAGATATAAAAAATAAAAAAATTATAAATATCTTTGTTGCCTTTTTTATAAGTGATCACATTCCCTCTGTTCTCAGCTGCATAAGAGCTTGGGGAGGAGAAGCAGCAGCACACTGATCTTCTCAGTGAAAAGCTGTGCAGTGGGGGGGGGGTGTCAGGACAAGTCTGATCATTGGAGGAGAGCAGGCTGAGTTCCCATCATAGCTAGAGAACTGACCACGCTGTGCTCTCCTGCTTAGTGTGGTCAGTTTTTATTAGGAAAGCAGAGGAACTGACAGACACACCAGGGATTTCACATAAAGGAAGCAAAACAAAGAGAACAGGAGACTTTCTCATACAAGTACATGGTACAGCAGGCACATATCAGGAATAGGAAATGTTGGGGTAACAAACACCTTCCATTCTGGGCCAATTCTGACATCTCTCTCATACACGGAACAATTCGTTTTTTTTTTCTTGGAACCCACAAATATTATATATTTTATAATCAGAGACCTTGGAGATTAAAAATGGTGGGTGTTGCAGTTTTTTATGTCACAAGATATTTGCATAGTGGATTATCAATTATCAAACTTTTTAGGAAAAAAATACACGGAGTTTTAGTACATAGAAATGCAGTCTAATACTCAGTTGTTTGGTAAAAAAAAAAAAAATGTTCCGCCGAGTATATAGACACCTAACACGCCATGCTTTAAAATTGTGTATGCCCGTGGAACAGCGCTAAACTATATTACCTAAAAATTTTCATAGGAGACACTTTAAAAGCCTTGACAGGTTACCAATTCAGAGTTACACAGGAGGTTTAAATTTTTTTTGGATTAACTTTATTGCTATCACAAGGGATGAACAACATCCCTTGTGACCGCATGAGCCTTGACAGGTCCTCTTAATGGTAAGATCTGGGGTCTTTCAGACCCCATATCTCTCCTATGCCCTCCAAAGCATCCGATCTGAGTTTGGTTTGATCGCCTGTAGAATTAAGATGCTGTTGCTCCCAACGTAGAACTCAACATTTTATCTGGCATAATGCAATGTCAGATAAAAGCAGGAATGTGTATTAAGCCAATTTGTCTCCATACACCTTCTTGGACTGGGTGTTTTACTAGGCGCTGACAGTATGGGGGAGATTTACTACAACTGGAAAGTGTAAAATCTGGTGCAGCTCTACATAGAAACCAATCCGCCTCCAGGTTTTATTGTCAAAGCTTCATTGAACGAGCTGAAGTTAGAAGCTGATTGGCTACCATGCACAGCCGCTCCACATTCTGAGTGCTCCAGTTTTAGTAAATCTCCCCCATTGTACATGGCACCTTTTCTGTAACCCGTGTGAATGTAACATTACAGAACTATATATATATATACAATTATTTTGCCATGTGTCTTTGTATATTTAACTTGCTCTCCAACAATTGTTTTTCTTTGTCGCAGTCCTAATTGGCTGTTTTACTTTTGATTGACAGGCCAGATTCTAAAGCCGTAGTTCTGGTGGAATCCGGGATCAGAATTCACACCACGGAGTTTGAATGGCCCAAGAATATGATGCCATCTAGGTTTGCAATGAAGGTTTGAAGGAAATCAATTACAGTCTCACTCAAAACATTAGTCATGTCATGGTCTTCTGAAGCTAGTCATAGTCATTACATTCTTAGTGCACAAACTCCTTTTGGAATAGTTATGTAGTATATGGTAGGCCCTCAGACTACATGGTAGGCCCTCAGACTACATGGTATTCCCTCCGACTACATGGTATGCCCTCCGACTACATGGTATTCCCTCCGACTACATGGTAGGCCCTCAGACTACATGGTAGGTCCTATGGTAGGCCCTCAGACTACATGGTAGGCCCTCAGACTACATGGTAGGCCCTCAGACTACATGGTATTCCCTCCGACTACATGGTATTCCCTACGACTACATGGTAGGCCCTCAGACTACATGGTAGGCCCTCAGACTACATGGTAGGCCCTCAGACTACATGGTATTCCCTCCGACTACATGGTATTCCCTCCGACTACATGGTATTCCCTCCGACTACATGGTATTCCCTCCGACTACATGGTAGGCCCTCAGACTACATGGTAGGCCCTCAGACTACATGGTATTTCCTCAGACTACATGGTAGGCCCTCAAGTTCCAGCCCCCCAAAAAAATGTAAAAATCAGCAGCTACAAATACTGCATCTGCTGACTTTTAATATTATGCCGCGTACACACGAGCGGACATTACGGCGGACTTTGCCCAGCGGACTTTTCGATGTACTTTCCGACGGACTTTCTGAATGAACGGACTTGCCTACACACAATCCACCAAAGTCCGTCGAATTCGTACGTGATGACGTACGACCGGACTAAAACAAGGAAGTTCATAGCCAGTAGCCAATAGCTGCCCTAGCATGGCTTTTTGTCCGTCGAACTAGCATACAGATGGCGGACTTTTCGACCGGACTCGATTTCAACGGATAAATTTTAAACAAGTTTCAAATCTAAGTCCGTCCAACTTTTGAGAAAACAAAGTCCGCTGGAGCCCACACACATCGAATTGTCCGACGAAATCCAGTCCGCCGGGCAAAGTCCGCCGTAATGTCCGCTCGTGTGTATGCGGCATTATGCTTGTTGGGATTGTGGCTTAGACAGGGAAGTAGCAACTTGTACAAAGTCAGCTCCTCCATGGTCCACTGAATTCACACCTACCAGAATGAATACATGTTCTCTGTCTCTCCAGTGTCTTAACAAGCTTACATGATACATTTGGTACAGTTTCCTTTTCCCAGGCTGATGAGCCTTGTACCTCATGTCACCCACTTTTTCTACCACCTCAAATGGTCCCTGCCACTTGGCCAAGAACTTGCTTTCTACTGTGAAGATCAGAACAGCTACCCAGTCTTCCACTTGAAACTGTCTGATTTTATCAAGGGTCCCAAGAGATTTATAGCGATCCATTCAAACATATGGTGTCAGAACCACATCATGGCCATTTATCTATTCAGCAACACAGTCACCATAGTCATTCACGTCTCACTCAGTGTGGTAAAGCCTGTGAAGGATATCATACATGACCTGGAAGTGACAGATCCTCTGCTCTGACGTATGTTTCGCCGCACTTAGTGTCTTCAGGAAGTGACGGGACATTTTAGTGGTGTGGTCAAAATGTGCAGATCGGCATTCCTAGAGGCAGAATCTGAGTTATACATTTGTCCCCATCTCCATATTGGAGGAGTCCCACCAATAGGAATCTTTCTATTCATATAAATGCAAGCTGGAGGCGGTGTGACATCACTTCCTAAAGGCGCTAAGCACAGTGAAACGTACGTCGGAGCGGAGGATCCATTACTTCCGGTTCCTGTATGATATCCTACACAGGCTTTACCACACAGAGCAAGACATGGGTAGCACACCACCGCCAGAGGAATAGCGTTATCTGCACACGCTGTAAACACCTAGTGCCAGGAAAGGCACATATACATGTGAGTGCAACTTTTTACCACATTGCTTTTATATCATTATTAAACATACTACACTATGAGACTTTTACCCATGTCTCATACATCCTAACTTTATCCTGAGGGGTCATTGGAGCAGAGTGGTGCTGACAGTGGAATCAATCTAGTATTCCAAATGTGCATTTTGATCATCCTGTAAAAAGGGGTCAAACACATTTGGTGAGTTGCTACCTTCCCATTGAGCACTCGTTGTGGAAGAACTAGAAGTCACCATTATAAGGGCAACTTGTTTATGGTGTTGGGATTATCACACATGGACTCTATTATTGCTGTTTGCTAATCGTTATTTGATTCACTATTCAGTGTTGGACTTTCATGACATTGTTTAGATGTTTTTATCACAATTTATTTATCACCTATGAACACACTAAGAGCCATATAAAAAGGCTGTTTGATCCTGTCTTCTCTGATAATCTCCTCCTTCCACTGTCCCCAATATATTTCCTGATAATACAGAGCCGGGTGGCAGGCTAAACATGCTCAGTTTGGTGTGTATTGCTAGAGTTTTTTTTTTCTTGGGAGGGTGCATGTAATCCGCACAGGGCCAATCAGCACTGTCCAGACAGAAAGCCAGGGGTCCTGAATCCTGATAGGACAGTCAGTGCAGAATGAAAACGCCTCCTACAAGCTTTAACAAGACACTCATAGAAGTCACAAGACTGCTATATACTCCTGAAGAGAAAAGGTATTTAGCATTTAGTATTTAGTTTATATTTACTAAACTAATTGCATTAGCATGTTCTGTGTACTGTGAGAGGCCAGATATAGTGAATGAAGAGTCCTGGGTTTAGTAACACTTTAAACTGAGAAAAAAAAATAAGGTAATCTTGAAACTGATGGCAGGAACACATCTCAAAAAAGTAGGGATAGGGCAACAAAAAGCTGGCAAAATAAGTGGTACTAACAAAGAAGAGCTGGAAGAACATTTTGCAGCTAGTTAGGTTAATTGGCAACAGGTCAGTAACATGATTGAGTATAAAAAGAGTCAGTGTCTCAGACGTAAAGATGGGCAGAGGTTCACCAATCTGACCAATCTGTGAAAAGCTGTGACTATAAATGTTCAAACAATTGTAGAATACTGTTCCTCAACATACAATTGCAAAGATTTTAAATATATCATTATCTAAAGTACATGAAATTACCAAAAGATTCAGAGAATCTGGAGAAATCTCTATGCACAAGGGACAAGGTCTGAAATGCAATATTGGATGACAGTGATCTTTGGTAGGGATGGGCCGAACACCCCCGATTCAGTTAGCACCAGAACATACCGAACAGGCAAAAAAATTAGCAGAACACACGAACACCGTTAAAGTCTATGGGACACGAACATGAATAATCAAAAGTGCTAATTTTAAATGCTTATATGCAAGTTATTGTCATAAAAAGTGTTTGGGGACCCGGGTCCTGCCGCAGTGGACATGTATCAATGCAAAATGTTTTTTTTTTAAATGGCCATTTTTTTCAGGAGCAGTGATTTTTTTAATGCTTAAAGTGAAACAATAAAAATGAAATATTCCTTTAAATATCGTGCCTGGGGGATGTCTATAGTATGCCTGTAAAGTGACGCATTTTTCCCGTGTTTAGAACAGTACCATAGCAAAATGACATTTCTAAAGGAAAAATTGTCATTTAAAAAAGAACGCGACTGTAATAAATTGTCGTGTCTCGGCAATATAGATAAAAATCATTTTAAAAAACAGCATAGGATCCCCCCCTCAGTCCAATACCAGGCTATTTGGGTCTGGCATGAATATTAAGGGGAACCCCGAACCAATTTTTTTTTTTAAATTGCATGGGGGTCCCCCTAAAATCCATACCAGGCCCTTCGGGTCTGATATGGAAATTAAGGGGAACCCTGCGGCAAATTGAAAAAAAAAATTGCGTAGGGGTCCCCTTCAAAGATTTGAAGGGGAACCCTGTGCCAAAATTTTAAAAAATATGGCGTAAAGGCTCCCCCTCAAAATCATACCAGACCCTTATCTGAGCACACAACCTGGCAGGCCACAGGAAAAGAGGGGGGATGAAAGAGCGCCCCCCCTCCTACCAGGCCACATGCCCTCAACATGGGGAGGGTGCTTTGGGGTAGCCCTCCAAAGCATCTTGTCCCCATGTTGATGGGGACAAGGGCCTCATCCCCACAACCCTTGCCCGGTGGTTGTGGGGGTATGCGGGCAGGGGGTATATCAGAATCTGGAAGCCCCCTTTAACAAGGGGACCCCCAGATCCCACCCCCCCATGTGAATTGGTAATGGCCCTACCATTTCACAAAAAAAGTGTCAAAATGGTAAAAAAGACAATAGCCGTTTTTTGACAATACCTTTATTAATAATGTCTTCTTCTTTCCCCTGCATCTTCCTCCATCTTCTTCTGGTCTTCCTTCAATTTTTTCCTTCTTCCTCCATCTTCTTCTTCCTCCATCTTCCTTTGCTTCTTCCTGCAGTCTTCTCCATCTTCGTCCGGCTTCTTCTTCCCCGCTTCGTCCTCTTGATGATCCACCTCAATGGGAGGCTCCCGCTTTGTGATGCTTCTGTGCTTGTGACAGTTCTTATATAACTGAGGGCAGGGCCACCAGGTGACCGCACCCCCTCTGACGTGACGGGGACTTCCCTATGGCTTTCCCGTGGCATCAGAGGGGGGCAGGGTCACCCGTTTACGTAAACCATTAATTTCTATATCAGACCCGAAGGGCCTGGTATGGATTTTAGGGGGACCCCCACGCAATTTTTTTTAATTTTGGTTCAGGTTTCCCCTTAATATTAATCCAATATTATCCAAAGGATGCAAAGCAGGGAAAAAAAATCCATCACTTCCCTTAGTAAAAGTGCCACACATAGTACATACAAACACTGGCTAGGCACACATTTAACCCTTTGATCGCCCTAGCTGTTTAACTCCTTCCAGCCAGTGGCATTAGCATAGCGACAGTGTATATTTTTAACACTGATCACTGCATTAGTGTTACTGGTTCCCACAAAGTACCAAAAGTGTCAGTTAGTGTCAGAATGTCTGCTGCTATATCCCAGTCCTCCTATAAGTCACTGATTGCCTCCATTACTAGTATAAAAAATAAATAATAAGAATTCCAGCATATATCCCATAGTTTGTAGATGCCATAACTTTTGCACAAACCAATCAACATACGCTTATTGGAATTTTTTTTTACCAAAAATATGTAGCAGAATACCTACTGGCCCTTAATTTATGAAGAAATGTTCTTTTCTATTTTTTTATTGGATATGTTTTTTTTTACCAGAAAGTAAATTTTTTTTTTTTTTTTTCAAAATTGTTGGTCTCTTTTTGTTTATAGGGCAAAAAATAAAAACGCAGTGGTGATTAAATACCACCAAAAAAGAAAGCTCTATTTGTGGGGAATAAAATGACAACAATTTCTGTGGGTACATCGTTGTATGACCGCGCAATTGTCAGTTAAAGTATTCCAGTGCTGTATCGTAAAAAAAAATGGCCTGGTCATGAAGGGGTGTAAATCTTCTGGAGAAGGAGTGGTTAAGAAGTGTTACTGACATCAATTTAAAAATTGCCTTATTTTTTTCATAAAATGGTGCATTGTCTTAAACATTTGAAAATTTTCTATTTTTCTATTGTGAATAAAATATGGGTTTATGGGATTTGCAGATACCTGCATTCTGTTTTTATGTAGATTTTACACACCGTGGTGCCTTACTAGGCTCACTTCTACAGGGTAAAACAGGTAGTTATGAGTATCTTTGACTCAAAATAAATAATAAAATAAATTTGGAAAGTAAATAAAAAAAAAGGTTAAATGTGTTCAGTTAGAATTCTTACCATGCAATAAGGTGTAACTACTATACATGGTTTATATTCCATACATTGGTGTGGGGGAAGTGGGATGGTGATGAAGGGGGGAGGGGGAAGGGCGATGAAGGGGTTGGAAAGGGAAGGAAACAGGGGGGGGGGTCAGTGGCTGGTGCTTAGAATATTCTGTTACAGTGATCAGCACCTTATGTTTGAGATGACAATTTATGAAACAATAGTGGTAAAAATAGTCCCATCAGCGTGCACATGTGAAAAATAGTGCTAGCTAATTTAATCCTCTCAAAAAACAAAAATATTCAGTAAACAAAAATATTCAGTGCAGTCTTCTTAATCTTATTTTCATTGGTGACAGTGTTGTTTAAATCTCATGCTCTTAATGTGAAGACACTCATCAACTCATTTCACCCCTGCAGGGGTATCATGCAGTCACAGTTTGTGCCACTGTGCGGCAGTTCCTGGCACTCTCAGGATCGTATTGGTGTTTGACATGGAAGAGAAAGGGTGCCCATAGCGTAAAAATGTTTTTTAAAAGTTTTTATTAACCAAAATAGTAGAGCGGTACTCACATATTAGCAGCTCATAACAAGCAAGAAAGTAACAGATCGAACAGTCAACAAGTCCTGTGTATTTGGGAGATGATGGAAGACGTAGGATTAGGCCGCGCCCTACGCATTTCGTCATTGGATGTCTACGGTAGCATGACCCTTGCTGCACCTCCCACCCTTATATACTGTGCGGTGTTCATTCTGCACTTGCGCTGTAGATCCTAGATGTAACGGCGGCACCATTTCAGATATGGAGAATGTATTTGTGGTGTCACCATCCACGATCTTATCTGCTTACCCGCAACATAAACTGCTCAATTGAGGGCTTCGGTCCCCAATGAGCACAGGCAAAATGGCCGCTAACGGACTTCGGTCTGCAATAGACTCAGGCAAAATGGCCACCAATAGACCTACAGCGCAAGTGCAGAATGAACACCGCACAGTATATAAGGGTGGGAGGTGCAGCAAGGGTCACGCTCCCGTAGATGTCCAATGACAAAACGCGTAGAGCGTGGCCTAATCCTACGTCTTGCATCACCTCCCAAATACACAGGACTTGTTGACGGTTCAATCTGTTACTTTCTTGCTTGTTATGAGCTGCTAATATGTGAGTACCGCTCTACTATTTTGGTTAATAAAAACTTTTAAAAAACATTTTTACGCTATGGGCACCACTTCTCTTCCATGTCAAACACCAATACAATCCTGAGAGTGCCAGGAAATGCCACACAGTGGCACAAACTGTGACTGCACATTAAGAGCATGAGATTTAAACAACACTGTCACCAATGAAAATAAGATTAAGAAAACTGCATTGAATATTTTTGTTTACTGAATATTTTTGTTTTTTGAGAGGATTAAATTAGCTAGCACTATTTTTCACATGTGCACGCTGATGGGACTATTTTTACCACTATTGTTTCATAAATTGTCATCTCAAACATAAGGTGCTGATCACTGTAACAGAATATTCTAAGCACCAGCCACTGACCCCCCCCCCTGTTTCCTTCCCTTTCCAACCCCTTCCTCACCCTTCCCCCCCCCTCATCACCATCCCACTTCCCCCACACCAATGTATGGAATATAAACCATGTATGGTAGTTACACCTTATTGCATGGTAAGAATTCTAACTAAACACATTTAACCTTTTTTTTATTTACTTTCCAATTTTATTTTATTATTTATTTTGAGTCAAAGATACTCATAACTACCTTTTTTACCCTGTAGAGGTGAGCCTAGTAAGGAACCACAGAGTCACACTTTTCAATCAGAACAGCGCCACACCCACATTTGAAACTTCTTCACAGCCCAGCTTTCTCCACTTCGGTGGTGATTGTTTTTTGGGGGGCAGCAGTTCTAAACCAATCTTTCACCTATATCCACTGCGCGGGGTCATCACTAAATTATTAAAATATTTTACACACCGCCCCAATCTTTTTGGAATTGGGGTTGCATCTCCAGCTGAGAATAACACCATTTGAATTTAGTCACAACATGTTATATGAAAACAAGCGACAGTAAAAATCTCTAACCATGGATTTGATTTTGCAACATGTACCAGGGGCCGACAGGCACATTAGATAAACAGTAAGGGGCTTACCTATTTCCACTAGGCTTTTCCTTCTGATTGTTATACACATTTAACCCCAATCTCCAACCATATACACCAGTAATCACACTGGTAACAATTGATTTTATTGATAGCATATTTAGTTTATAGTAGTATTGATAGTATATTTACTTTTAAATTCAAACAATCTACTGTGAAAGAAATCAACAAACATTTTCAACTAAAAAGCTGAAATTATTATCAACATGTTTTTTTCCAGGTGCTGCTCGTATTCAGGTTTCCTTGACTGTCTACATTTAAAGTAACTATATAATATGAACTATAAGCAAAGTTAAATAAAATCAGATTTAAAAAGAAACCAAAAAAAGAAATCTATATATATATATAAATGAATAGTCTCTTTGCATATTCATATATAGCTATCAGGTCTACTTTACTAAGATAAAACTGACCTGAGCGGATACTGTGACTTTCTTTATGCTGATCAACGAATATATTATAGGAAAAGGGAAAACATTCACACAACTATATTTAGAATGCTGAGGACATAGAGGAAGCAGAATCATGAACAGTTTAACAAAGTACCTTGTAGAATTCTGTTATTTTTATTTTAACCCAGAATTATACAATCCATCCTTAATGATTAGACAAGCATTCTAATTTACACAACCATAAAATGCTTAAAAAGACTGTTACTTGAACATTTTAATATTTACAAAAAATACACGGTAAAATGGTCTTAATAAAAAAAAGTCTAGATTAGAATGACCATGTTTTTTTTTTTACCTAACTGCTGGGTAGCATTATCCTTACAAAATGGTACAATCTGAATGTTCTGCCAAAAGCTGCCAATTACCAATTATTACTAATCACCTACATTGTAAACATACAGTATTTATCAGCTACATATCATTTGCAAATGTAGCTGGGTGCAATCTGTTGTGTGAGGCCCCCGTTAGTCACCTCCGCCACTGTAAACATTGGGAAAGTGGTACAGCTGTGGGCCATGTTTTGCTCGCTCTCCCTATCTCCTGCTGTGTTAGAGTGTGAGAGGAGCGCCAGGCTGTATGCCCTTCAGCCGGCTTTTTCCTATCACTTCCTTGCTGCCGCTGCACTAACATGTAACAGGGTGGCTCTCTGAGAAAGTCCACACTCTCTCCTTCACCCTCCTCCCCTCTTAGCAGCAGTGTTTGAGCCAATAAAGGGGAAGGAGTTATTTTCTATGCAGACGCCAAGAATCATGGGAACTGTAGTTATTAAAGGAGCACTTCACAATATAAGTCAAGCGAGGTTAATGGGCTGCGGACTACTCTACCCAAGATCCTCTGCAATTCAGAGGAGGAGAGAATAGAGTTTTCTGAGCAAATGTGCAGGGATCTGGACAGAGCAGCATGGGAAGCCAGCGAGTGCAGAACTGTTGCTGGAGTCTGGCAGGACACCAGGCAGACAGTGTGGGAAAGCCAATATGAGTGGACCTGTGCTTGCCTTTCCTGAGGACAGATCCTGTGAGGACCAGAGTAAGAAACTGAGACACAGAGTGAGTTGTTGTCCCTTAGGACTGGAGCTGGGGAGACTATTTGCTCTGTGTGCCCACCTCAGTGATGACCTGATCATGAGGATTTGATCACGAGGAGCTGATCATGAGGACTGAAACTGCTGGGCCAACAGACTGACAAGTGTATGGGACCAAACCTGCTGCATGCCAAGATTGGTGAACAGAGATACACAATGTAACCCCTCTCCACCCACAGTTAATGCAATACAGATAGATCCCTATCTAACAGCCCATTAGCCATCTTTTGCAAACAGCATTAAAGAGACAGCTGCACGTGCACATTATGTAATTCATGCTTTCACAGTTGATTTTATTCTTACTGATCCTGGATTGGTGTAATGGGGCTTAGCATTACTGGGGTATAAGTTAAAGGCCGTAGGTGAGGCTAACCTGCCCAGTAATTACTCTAGCATACTGTATGTCCTGTTTATTTGTTCTGTGTTTGTTTACCCTTCAATAAAACATTCATCTTATTAATTCTCAAGTTGCTTGTGGTCTATTCTCTGTGTACTATCATAGAGCGGTAGAATATTAATGCTTAAGCTACACAGGGTTGGGTAACCTATAACCAGACATGTCAGTGGGGACTAAGCAGCTTTAAGAGTTGTGGCAGAACAGAGAACCCATCGTCACCAGTGGCTCCTGCAGGGGTGAACACTACCCAAATATCCTGGAATTTCTGTCACTTTGTGGATCTTAATGTTTTCCTGAGTATGCTTTTTGATTTTAAATTCTTCTATGAGTTATACAAAGTTGTGTTTTCAGTAAAGTGAGATTGATCATCTATAATCAACCTATATGTAGAGACCCTGCTTCACACAATAATTTTCGGTTTTACATTTGCACTTATAGGAAACAGCACAGACTGCAGCCAGTCTAATGCCCCGTACACACGGTCGGATTTTCCGACGGAAAATGTGTGATAGGACCGTGTTGTCGGAAATTCCGACCGTGTGTAGGCACCATCACACATTTTCTATCAGATTTTCCGACACACAAAGTTTGAGAGCAGGAAATAAAATTTTCCGACAACAAAATCCGTTGTCGGAAATTCCGATCCTGTGTACACAAATCCGACGGACAAAGTGCCACGCATGCTCAGAATAAATAAAGAGATGAAAGCTATTGGCCACTGCCCCATTTATAGTCCCGACGTACGTGTTTTATGTCACCGCATTTAGAACGATCGGATTTTCCGACAACTTTGTGTGACCGTGTGTATGCAAGACAAGTTTGAGCCAACATCCGTCGGAAAAAATCCTAGGATTTTGTTGTCGGAATGTCCGAACAAAGTCCGACCATGTGTACAGGGCATAAGACTTTCTTTTTGATGTAAGTATTTCTAAACCCATAGTGTTAATTGCTACTACCATCTACTGTTGAGCAGTTTCATAATTATATTTACAATCTCCTCTGAGACCTAAGTTATAGATACTGATTATGTCTACGATATTATTATTGCTGTCTGTGGCCCTCTTAGTAATTTTTACTTACTGCCCTATTTGGGATGCTGATACTTCACACCTTAAGACTAGAAGTATGGCCCATTATATGATAAATATTCACATTAATAGCAGGTGTCCTTAGCAGTATGGCATTAAAGTGTCAAACCCTTAAACAATTTTTTCAAGTTCTTCTCTTTTTTTACTGATATCTATGTCTCCATTAGAGAGATTTCACCAGACAAAAAGTATTGAAAAAACTGTTGTGGGGACACAGACATAAATGCAAATCTGACAGGGGTTCTAGCTTTCATCTACTCTACTAAAGAAAATAATTTTTACTTCTGTCTGTGTTGCTAGTGTAAAAGTTACCATCACACTAGTAAAATGTTGTCATTGGGACAGAAAGTGAAGGTAATTCTCTCAGAACAGAGCATCGTATAGCAGTTAAAACCAGTGCATTGTGGGCGCAGGGCGCCGCCCCCCCATCCATGTGCCCGTCCCCTTTCAGGACGCCAGACGCATGGATTCCCATGGTGGGGCGGGAGGGGTGGTACTTTTTAAAGCAACTGATTAGAGCCAGAGGCTCTAATAGGCTTCAAAATGGGGTGGGCTCGGGGCGCAGAGAGTGCACCCTGATCCCACCCAATTGTGTGACGATACCAAATTAATTTTTGCTATTTTCACACTAATCTTTCTCCTCGCCAATCAGGAGGCAGGGCGTCAGACCTGTTTTCTGATTGGCCAAAACACCAGGCCACCCAATTGGATGCCTGGCGCTTAGGAAGAGGAGCGTAGGAGATACACACTGGAGCAGAGGTCGCCACCGCTCTGGTGCACTTGGAGAGGAGCTGCTGCCTGGCAGTAAGTGCCAGGGGGTCTGTCAGAGCCACGCGTGGGGGGGTTGGTGGTGCTGCCAGAGCTGCGAGCCCCGTGAGTGGGGGGGTCGGGAGGCATAGTGGCTGCATATGATGGGCACAGTGACTGTATTTGGTGGGGACAGTGGCTGTATATGCTGGGCACAGTGGCTGCATATGCTGGGCACAGTGGCTGCATATGATGGGCACAGTGACTGTATTTGGTGGGCACAGTGGCTGCACATGATGGGCACACTGGCTGTATTTGGTGGGCATAGTGGCTGCACATGATGGGCACGGTGACTGTATTTGGTGGGCACAGTGGCTGCACATGAGGGGCACAGTGGCTGTATTTGGTGGACACAGTGGCTGCATATGCTGGGCACAGTGGCTGCATATGATGGGCACAGGGGCTGCATTTGATGGCAAAGTGGCTGTATTTGATGGGCACAGTGGCTGCATTTGATAGTCACAGTGGCTGCATATGATGGGCACAGTGGCTGCATTTGATAGGCACAGTGGCTGCATATGATGAGCACAGTGGCTGCATTTGATGGGCACAGTGGCTGCATTTGATGGTACAGTGGTTGCATTTGCTGGGCACAGTGGCTATATTTGATGGGGACAGTGGCTGCATATG
Source organism: Aquarana catesbeiana (assembly GCF_042186555.1). NCBI lineage: Eukaryota > Metazoa > Chordata > Amphibia > Anura > Ranidae > Aquarana > Aquarana catesbeiana. The sequence goes on along the minus strand of NC_133328.1, from coordinate 197,981,433 downwards.
ATGGGCACAGTGGCTGCATTTGATGGCACAGTGGCTGCATTTGCTGGGCACATTGGCTGCAATTGATGGCATAGTGGCTGCATTTGATGGGCAAAGTGGGTGAATTTGATAGGCACAGTGAGGCTGCAATTGATGTTTTTTTTAAGTATTCTTCAGAATCTTTCAGCTTGTTTGCGCCCCCCAAAAAATTTTGAGCACCACCTGCCACTGGTTAAAACCTAACAGAGGTTCTAAGCTTCCCCCACTCTATCCCCACTTTTAAAGAAGGGGCAAATATGGAATTATGAATGTAACATTCACTATTTTTGTGTTTTTAAAAATCTTTAAAAAGGCCTTAGTAATGAGTGTTGTGCAGTGAAACTGTCTTATATACCCATTCCCCACCCCTTAGAGGGTGGTCAATTAACAAGGTATACATTTTAAAAACATGACAAAATTATACTAAACACAAATTAACTAGAAGAAAGCAGCACATATTTAAACACAACAACAAAAATAACAGATGATGCTAATAGAATATATTATAACAAAATGCATACATTTGTAAGCAACTATTTATTAAGTTAACCACTTCAGCCCCGGAAGATTTGGCTGCTCAATGACCAGGTCATTTTTTGCGATACGGCACTGCGTCACTTTAACTGACAATATGCGGTTGTGCGACACTTCTCCCAAACAAAATTGACGACCTTTATTTTTCCACCAATAGAGTTTTCTTTTGGTGGTATTTGATCACCTCTGTGGTTTTTATTTTTTGCGCTATAAACAAAAGAAGAGCAGGTTTGAAAAAAACACAATATCTTTTACTTTTTGCTATAATAAATATCCCAAATTGAAAAAATAAAAAAAAATTAGGCCGATATGTATTTTTCTACATGTTTTTGGTATAAAAAAATCGCAATAAGCGTATAATGATTGATTTACGCAAAAGTTATAGCGTCTAACAAAATAGGAGATAGATTTATGTCATTTTTATTATTTTATTTTTTTTTTACTAGTAATGGCAGCGATCTGCGATTTTTATGGGGACTGCGATATTGCGGCACACAAATTGGACACTTTTGACACATTTTTGGGACCATTGACAATTATACAGTGATCAGTGCTATAAAGATGCACATATTACTGTTTAAATGTCACTGGCAGGGAAGGGGTTAACACTAGGGGTTGATCAAGGGATTAACTGTGTTCCTTAGTGTGTGTTCTAACTGTGGGGGGATGGGACTGTCTAGGAGGAGAGAGAGATTGGTGTTCATACACAGATCCCGGTTCTCGCTCTGTCACGAGCGATCGCGGGTGCCCGGCAGTCATCGCGCCTGCCGGGCACTACCATCAGCTCCGGGCACATGCTGCGGCGTGCGCATGCCCCTAGTGGCCAAAAGGCAAAGCGTCATAAGGTAACGTCGATTTGCCCAGCCGAGCCAACCTGCCGCAGTAAAACTGTGGCGGCTGGTCCAGAAGTGGTTAATATTCCACCTGTAGTTTAACCCTTGAGGCATTCTAGAGCAGAATCTAAAAATATAGAAGACTTCTAGCTCTAGAAGTCTACAATGTACCCCCCCCCCCCCGTTCCCCTCTACAGGATGTCAAAACTCTATCTATACCATGAAAAGAGGGCATATCACCTCTATGTTCAATGAAAAATGTCTCCAACACCAAAATGATGTGTCTTATGGGCATTCTATCCTACACATAAATACTCACCTATTCGTACTTGCGTACTTTTTTTTTAGTTAACTTGTGTATAATGTAATTTTGCAATTTTTTTATATTCCGTGTCTTGTTATTTGCCCACCCCTTCCAGGTGAATGGGGGGAAAACATCTTTTAGGCATTTTTGCTATGCAAGCAGACAGATATAATTACGACCATTTTGGTCTGAAATATGTAAGCAGCGTTTGTTTTTGTGCCATTACTAAGCTTCGATAAAGGTTATCTCAGGGGACTGAAGTGTATGCTGGATCCTTTTGTTTCAAAAGGCAAACATTGCTCTTATCATTTAATTTAAAGCCAAAATTGTAGACTAAAAGCAGTAAATATACTTTTTTACATTATCTATGATTATGCCAGGTAACCTTTACAGTCTTCATGAATACAAAATGTTAATTTGTTGCCCTATCCAAAACATCACTATCTCTAAGTTCCACACCGAAAAACATTAAACTATTTTATTAATCACAATATTTTGACAGCTTATTGGGTCGTATAATTCAAAGAGATTAGCAAACCCCCATTAACAACTGTCCAATACTCTGTTCTGATTAATACATTTCTGACATACTTAGACGTATAGTATATGTCAAAGCAAAATCAATGACTTGCATTAAAGCATAAAAGCTAATGAATATGAATGCTTCTTAATTCAATGTTTAATTTCAAGTTAATTACTCTTCCCAGAGCTATACTTTTAATAGTCACTCTGGGAAAAAAGGAAGGCTGATATCTTAGGAACTTAATACATAAACACACTAATTAGGTAATAATTACGGACGTGGCAAAATTCTTTTTAGTTGATTTTCAACATTAGCAAAGAAATACTGTAAGAGAAACTAGCATCCATGCCTTTTATTTTCAATCCACTTATCTGTTTAATTCCCATAAATGGGACATTTTAGGTGCAAAAAATATATAACACATTTGTATTTTCATAAAAATGTATAAACTTTTATTAAAACAAAATCAAAACCAGACTAATTACTTCCATAAGTTTCTTGTGGCATGATGATCATATCATGATGTCATAAGGGTTTTATGGATGTAATCAGTCTGGTTTTGATTTTGTATTGATAACATTTTATACATTTTTTATGAAAATACAAATGTGCAATGTATATTTGGCACCTAAAAGTCCCATTTGCAGCAATTGAGTGGATTTTGATATTTTTAGGAATGTGGTGCCCATGAACACCCACCAATCAGTTTGATTTAGATTCTTCTTTTTTTCATTCACGAATTGTAACCTAAAGCTCAACTCCAGCCCAGTTTTTATTTTACCGCTTTGCATATAATGGGGCAAACACAGAACCTATGTTAAAAGCTGCTTGTGTCTTTGATGGACTGATGTTCCCTCTCTTCCTGTTCCTCCACCCATTGCCTGGACAGAAAGTGAGGGAAATATACCAAGAAAAATCCTTCCAACTTTCTGGCCTGTCTGACACCCATGAAATAAACAGGACATGCTAGAAAATATTCCAGGCAGGACATAGCCAGCAACAAATAACTGTCAGTGGCTTTTTCACTTTCCTAAAAGTTTTAGCTGGAGATAGGATTTTATTGTACAGACTGAGCAAAGATGGATTGTATTACGACATTATTCCCCTATGTCATCTCTGTCAACTTGGAAATATTCCATCGATCTAAAAGGTTAGTCCCAGGTCCTATGGGGGCTTTAACTGCAGCATTCTGTTAAACTCCACCTGAACAATTTTGCATCAGCTCAGAATACAAATCACTAGTAAAAGCTATGCTCCTCTCTGATGTGGGGATTCTCTTAAAAATAGACTGCCAATTGTGACAAAATCAAAGCCACGAAATCATAAACTGCTAAGCAAGACTTTATTGTTTGGGCATACTTGAAATTAGTACAAAGGATGCCATTTGCTGTCAGTATAACTTTGTGAAATAGCAATTTTAACAAACTGAAATGATTATTTTTAGCATCAAAAATTTGAAAAATGGACCAAGGAAAAGCACTAGATGGTAAATCAGAATTTTTCAAAAGGATCCATTACAATCTGCAACAGATTGGTGTTTATTAGGGCTGGGCTTGATGTTCGATACGAACGTAAGTTCGTAGAACAAAGGAACATATGGGAACATGTGGGGCACTCACAGCAAGTTAGTCTTCCGAGGAGCGCCCCATAATGCACTGCGAGATCGCAGTGCATTGACGACTGCTGATTGGCCAAAGCATGCACCTGACCTGCCTGCTTTGGCCAATCACAGCGCAATGTGCCCTGAGAGCTATGATTGGCCAAAGGCAGGGTGTCTTTGGCCAATCAAGTCCACGCCCCACACTATATAAGGCTGCTGCTTACACGGCGGCTGTATATAGTGAATGAATGGAGATTAGGCAGGTAGATAGTGTAGTGTGGAGTCAGTCAGTGTAGCATATATATAATACAGTTCAGACTGTATAGTGCAGTTAGTGTAGTATGTATTATACAGTTCAGAGTATATAGTGCAGTTACTGTAGTATATATATAATACAGTTCAGAGTATATAGTGCAGTTAGTGTAGTATATATAATACAGTTCAGAGTATATAGTGCATTCCGTATAGTATATATAATACAGTTCAGAGTATATAGTACAGTCCGTGTAGTATATATAATACAGTTCAGAGTATATAGTGCAGTCCGTGTAGTATATATAATATGGTTCAGAGTATATAGTGCAGTCCGTGTATTATATATAATACAGTTCAGGATATATAGTGCAGTCTGTATAGTATATATAATACAGTTCAGAGTATATCGTGTAGTTAGTGCAGTATTTATTGTACAGTTCAGAGCGTATAGTGCAGTTAGTGTAGTATATATAACACAGTTCAGAGTATATAGTGCAGTCCGTGTAGTATATATGATACAGTTCAGAGTGTACTGTATAGTTCAGGCCGTATAGTAAATACAATATAGTTCAGAGTGTATAGTGCAGTCTGTATAGTATATTTAATACAGTTCAGAGTATATAGTCCAGTCTGTATAGTATATAATACAGTTCAGCGTATATGATGCAGTCCGTGTAGTATATATAATACAGTTCAGAGTATATAGTGCAGTCCGTGTATTGTATATAATACAGTTCAGAGTATATAGTTCAGTCTGTGTAGTGTATATAATACAGTGTATATAATATAGTGCTATCAGTGTAGTATATATAATACATTGCAGAGTACCGTATATACTCGAGTATAGGCCGAACCAAATATAAGCCGAGGCACCTAATTTTACCATAAAAAACTAGGAAAACATATTGACTCGAGTATAAGCCTAGGGTGGGAAATGCTACCAGTGCCCATGATATGCAGCCTGCCAGTGCTCATCATGCACAGCCTACCAGTGCCCATCATGTACAGCCTATCAGTGCCTATCGGGTAAAACCTACCAATGCCCATGAGGTACAGCCTGCCAGTGCCTGGTAATGTGATGCCACGCTGTGTGTCAGAGCTGGATCTGAATCGCTGTGCAGCCACTGTAATGATGCTCCGCCTCCTATGACACACAGCACAATGATCCTAGCATTGGATCAGTGTACCGTCTATCACTAGAGGTGGTCTAGGAGGTGGGACATTGTTACAGTGGCTGCTCGGTGATTCAGATCTCTGACACACAGCATGAGATCACGCTGCCAGGCACTGGGGAGGCTGTACATGACACTTGTGAGAAGAGCAGGAGGGAGGGGAAACTGACAGGGGTACGCCAGGGTGATACATGTGCGGCACCCAACGGGACAGCCCCACCCCTTTTTCGGCTCCATTTTCAGGACTTTTTTTCTTAAGTGGGACCCTCACTCGAGTATAAGCCATGCAGGGGTTTTTCAGCATAAAAAATGTGCTGAAAAACTTGGCTTATACTCGAGTATATACGGTAAAAAGTGCAGTCAGTGTAGCCTATATAATACAGTTCAGAGTTTATAGTGCAGTCAGTGTAGTATATATAACACAGCGGAGCATATATAGTGTAGTCAGTGTAGGATATATAATACAGTGCAAGGTATATAGTGCAGTGCAGCGTATATAATACAGTGTATTGAAGTGGTTAAGAGGAACCCTATGACAGAATTAAGAAAAATACAGAGTGGGGTCCCCCCTAAAATTCATACCAAGCCCTTTGGGTCTGGCATAAATTTTAAGAGGAACTCCACTTCAAAATTTAAAAAATAAATTGGAGTGGGGTCCCCCCCAAAATCCATACCAGACCCTTATCTGAGCAAGCAGCTTGACAGGCCAGGAAAGGGAGGGGAAACTGAAACATACCAGGCCACTTGCCCTCAACATAGTGAGGGTGCTTTGTTGATGGGGACAAGGGCCTCTTTCCGACAACCCTGGCCGGTGGTTTTCGGGGTCTGTGTGTGGGGGGCTTATCGGAATCTGGAAGCCCCCTTTAACAAGGGGACCCCCAGATCCCAGCCCCCCCCATGTGAATGGGTATCAGAAACATTGTACCCCTACCCATGCACCAAAAATAGTGGCAAAAAGTAAAAACCACAACAGACAGTTTTTGACAAATAAAAATGCACCGTGACGATGTCCTGTTGATGACGAAACATGTAGGGAGGAGGAGCGACGCACTGACATCACCGCAATATGCTTTGTCCCGGAAGCTATGGGCTGTATTCGAGGCCGGCCAGCTTGATCCTTTATTGTCTATTTTTACCTGCTTAACTATAAGTGTCCATTCGTCTTTAATACTTGAATAAATGTGAAGGGTTTTACACTATGTGAGCCTTTTGTTGTTATGGGGATTTCATTACCGGGCCTGATTTGACCTACATGCGCACCATCGCTATTGAGGCCGAGGAGTTCATTGCGTGCCACACAGATCCCGGGCTGGGGTAATAGCCATCTGCTTAGTGTGGTCCCCTGTAATAAGGGACCACCATGTTCCAGTAAGAAGCAGTGTTTGCTGTGGTGGAGGAATTTTCTATCTGTCACTTTTCCTGGGATGTCCTGTGTTTTATCACCACAGAAGAGTCACTAGTCAATTTGCATGGACCGTTAAATCATTTTTTATTTTTCACTTTGTGATCTACGATCGATTTTGTATGATCACCATTACTACACATGGACTTTTTGTTCATTCAGTCACATGAGCTGTTCAGTTTTTTACAGAGTTTAATATTTTTATCTCTATTTAGGTGGTAACATCTATTTATTTGAGTGTCAGCATTTATTTTTTTTAATTTATTGTTATTACATTTTTTACACTATTTTTTCACTGTATTTTTCTTCACTGGTATATTGTTGTTTTGCACTTATTTTCAAGGATTTTTTTCGAAGTTTTCTCAGTTTCATCTGTTGTAGCATACCATTCGCTCATCTTGTGAGGATATGGAATATTACCTCATATAATAATTAAGTTAGCGAAGCTTCTTTTTTTGTTTTATCTCTGTCTGGTGTTGTATAACATTTCGAGCTGCAGCTTAAAGTTTTCCAGTTAAATAGCGCAGTTTTTTAGTATACCAGTTTTTGACAAATCCTTTATTAAAAATAATCTTCAATCACGCCACCCGACGGACCCAAAAAATAAAAAAAATGTAAAAAGATCCGCCTCGATGGGAGGCCTCCCCGCAACTGCTGTCTCTTGGCTTTGACAGCTGTTATATAGGCAAGGATGGGGTAACCCGGTGTTGTAACCAAGTGACGTCACCCCTTCTGACATCATGTGACGTCAGGGGGGTCATCCGGTTATGTCAGCGGGTGGTCCCGCCCTTGCCTATATAAGATCTGTCAAAGCTAAAAGACAGCAGTCGCCGGAAGGCCTCCCATGGAGGCAGAGTTTTTTCAATTTATCGGGTCCGTCAGGCAACTTGATTGACGATGGATGTACATCGCGGGACACTTTTTTTTTCTTTCTTTTTTAATAAAGAAATTGTCAAAAACTGTCTATTGTGGTTTTTACTCTTTGACACTTTTTTTGGTGAATGGGTAGGGGTAAAATGTACCCGATAGCCATTTACATAGGGGGGCAGGATCTGGGGGCCCCCTTGTTAAAGGGAGCTTCCAGATACTGATAAGCCCACCACCCGCAGACCCCGGCAACCACAGCCCAGGGTTGAAGGGAAGAGGCTCTTGTCCTCATCAACATAGGGACAAGGTGCTTTGGGGTGGGGGGCTGAGCCCCCCTGCCCCAAATCACCCACCCCTCTATGTTGATTGCATGTGGCCTGGTATGGTTCAGGAGGGGGGTGCTTGCTCATCCCCCCTATCCTGACCTCCAGGCTGCATGCTCGGATAAGGGTCTGGTATGGATTTTGGGGGGGACCCCATGCCAATTATATTTTACATGTTGGCGTTTTTTCCTTGATTTTTCATCTATATTGCCAGGAGCCAGCAATACATTACAGCAAGCACGTTTAAATGACATTTTTTCCTTTAGAAATTTCATTATTGCTGCGGCATGTTCTACACATTGCACATATGCACCACTTTGCAGGCAGACTAAGGGGACCCCCCCAGGCACGATATTTAAAGGAATATTTAAATTTTATTGTTTCACTTTAAGCATTATTTAACCACTTGCCGACCATCCGCCGCAGTTGTACTGTGGGAGAATGGCACGGCTGGGTGAAATGACGTTATGTAACGACGCTTGGCCCCCTGCTCGCCCACGGAGCAGATGCGAGTGCCCGGCGGTCGTGATAAAAACAAAAAATTAATAATAAAAATGCCATAAAACTATGTCCTATTTTGTAGAGGCTTTAATTTTTGTGCAAACCAGTTAATATACGCTTATTGCGATTTTCTTACCAAAAATATGTAGAAGAATACATATCGGCCTAAACTGAGGAAAAAAATCGTTTATTTATATATTTTTGGGGGATATTTATTATAGCAAAAAGTAAAAAATTATGCGTTTTTTTCAAAATTGTTGCTCTTTTTTTGTTTATAGCGCAAAAAAAAAAACTGCAGAGGTGATCAAATACCACCAAAAGAAAGCTCTATTTGTGGGGAAAAGTGGATATTAATTTTGTTTGGGTGCAACGTCGCACGACCGCGCAATTGTCAGTTAAAGCGACGCAGTGCCGAATCGCAAAAAGTGCTCTGGTCAGGAAGGGGGTAAAATCTTCCGGGGCTGAAGCGGTTAAATTACTGCTCCTTAAAAAATGGTTGTTTTAAAAACTTTCTTTTGCATTGATACATGTCCCCTAGGGCAGTTCCTGGGTCCCCATACACCTTTTATGGCAATAACTTGTATATAAGCCTTTAAAATGAGGACTTTTGATTTTTCATGTTCGTGTCCCATAGACTTTAGTAGGGCTTGCACGTTCGCTAGAACTTTTTGCCTGTTTGAGGTGTTCTGGTGCGAACCGAACCGGGGGTTATTGGCCCATCCCTAGTGTTTATAAAGAGAACATCTTCTTAAAGATTTATCACTGTATATATACCAAACGTGTTAATGTAATTTGTTGACCAATCGAAGGGGATTCTCTAAAAAGAGTACAATACCAATAGGGATAAAATATAAGCCAAGAAATCATAAACTGCAAAGCAAGGTTTGTGTTTGTGCATATTTGAAATTAGTACAAAAAAACGCCAACATGTAAAAAATAATTGGCATGCCCCCCCCCCCCCCCCAAATCCATACCAGACCCTTATCTGAGCATGCAGCCTGGAAGTCAGGATGGGGGGGACGAGCAAGCACCGTTCACTGTCAATATGACCTTGTAAAGAAGATAACTAATAAACTAATATGATTAATTTTGAGCAGGTCAAATGTGGAAAATTGGACCCAGGAAAAGCACTAAATGACATATCAGGATTTTCTAAATAATTATTTACAACTTGTAATATGTTAATGGTTGGAAAAAGAACATCGTCTTAAAGATCTATAACTGCACACATGCAAAATATTTTAATATTAAAAATATTTTAACTTATAAAATGGCAATCTTACAGGATCTAAATAATCGTTAGTCCCGGGATTAAATCTTGTTCTCTATGAAATGGCACACTATATTAAAAAGTCAATACCTGATTTTCTGGCAGGCAAACAATGAACTGCATTTTACATTGAAAAAGGTAAGTTGATGAATAGATAGTAAATAGCTTGAGCTGCAATTGCATTTTTATTTAAGTGTAATGACTATGTAATTTGGGATCTGAGTTATTTGTAGCTTTATAATGCTAATAATACAGTGAAAGTAAGACCCTACAGTGAGTGAAATACTGAGCTAGTTAGACATAAAATGTCAGGCTCAATTTATACACCATATCAGGATTCCTTACCTATGCATATATGTTGGTTGTATTATTAATTTATGAGTTTTTTTATGCTCTATACATATTCACAGTTCTCAACATTTTATGCCCATTACAAATTAAAAATAGATATTAAAGGATGTAATTAATAACAATAAAATTATTTCAAATGTAATTTCATCCCTAAGGGTATTCTTAATTAAGAGAAATAATTTAAGGAGAAATTACATCTAGTAATATAATATCAGAAATTGTCCACAAGGAATATTTACATAGCATGGTTTTCACAATTGCACAGTAACCAGAAATAACTTTATTTTTAGATCAGCAAGTATGCCCACCTGCCCAGGTGGTAATAAGCAAACCAAATTTCTGTACTATAATGAATTAGACCCATGTGATTTCATACTGATTTTGGTTACCAGGTAGAAAGAGTTTATCAGTAATGACTTGTCTACTCTCAGTGATTGAGTGGAAGCCAATGCACTATATGTTATTACAAATGAAATCTAGGCAAGCAACTAAAATATACAGTTGAAATAAATACTGTACATAGGGGAACTGTTTTACACGACAAAGCAATTTTAATTTAGTTCATTCAATCTTGCGATTTTCACAGCCCTGCCAGAGAGTGACAGTGGCCCAATTTTTCTCTACTGCATTTAAGCACTAAAAGTTGGTCACTTCCCTACTCCCAGCATGTGACTGGACAGTGAAAAGGAAGCATTCTTTTTAGCACATAAGCATGTAAAACACCTGATTTTCTCCTAACACCATTTATTATTCCTAGTTCTTTAGAGAGGATCACAGAAGGCTAAAATGAAGACACATCCAAGTACTTAAAGCGTAACTCCACTTTTGTTGAGAGAAAATATTCCCCCCCTGGGTGATGTACATTGCAAGGCTTATAACAACCTTTGTTGCAGAGTTCTACCTTTTGTTATTCTGAAGAAATCCATGTGTTTATCTGTGCCTCTGTACTAAGTGGGTCTAATGGGAGTGGTTTCATAATTAACTGTCAGGTGTGCAGCTGCCGGGCACTGATTAGGAAATCTGCTGGGCCTACACCCCTTTAGACGTGCTCCTATTGAAAATATCTCTCCAAAAATGAAATTTTTGCTGCAGGGGATGCCTGAAATCTGACTTATATCTTAGCCTCCCTGGCGTTATTCTCGAGTCTGGCTCGGGGTGAGATTTCAGTACCAAAAGCGGTAACCCCGAGCCAGACTCGGGATCGCATCGCAGGATCCATGTAGAGGTTACTTGTGATGTCTCTCCGCTGTGATCTGTGAGCCGCCGTGTATCGATCGATACACAGTGCTGAGCTCCGTTCCCTGAGAGTGTTGTGATGCACGGGGACGGAGTTCGACGCCAAATTCAAAAAGTAAAAAACAGTATACATACAGTACACTGTAATCTTACAGGTTACAGTACTGTATCAAATAATTACACATCCCCTTTGTCCCTAGAGGTTTGTCCAGTGTCCTGCATTCAGTTTTATATTATAAATACTATTCTTTCTGCCAGGAAACTGGAGATTGTCCATAGCAACCAAAAAATATCCATTTACGTCAAAAGTGCTTTTAGACCAGCTAGAAAACAGCGATAATAAATTAGAATCACTTGCCGAATTGAGCGATAATGATAAATAGGGAAATTCGTCATCAAACACTAAAAGTAATGACAGCGACAATTCTGCAACTGAGCAAATTTCAGTGTTTTTGATTTGATTACATTATTGAATAATTTTTATTATTATTATATTATTATTTCTTATAATTATTTATAGTTATTTATGATATTATAATTTATGATTTCGTGTTTCAAACTTTATCATACCCGGGATGTCTACTAGACTCTTGTTTGGACAGATTTAAGTGAGTTATTTCTAAGAATTACAGGCCTACAATATAAAACGCCAAATTTCCATGCAAAATAATGGTACCACTTTCAGCACCTAAAATCCGACATAATCATACCGCCAGGGAGGTTAGGCAGACTTCTGGGAAAATTGGTGAGCCAATCACACAAGCAGGAAATGATGTTTCTGGGGAGTGGTCCGTACACACGCTGTGTACAGAACAACTCCAGGTAGCCATATTGCGATGCATTCTCAGAAAATTACAGTGGCTGAAATCAAATCAGTCAGCAATTTTTTTATAATTTTACATTTTTATATGAATACTTGACTTAAATAAACTGTTTTTTGTATATCTGATTGTAATTCAGATTCAAATTTGGAGATAATGGTAGAAGACAAATCTAAACACCCCCCCCCCCCTCATTCTTTCATTCTTTTCACTTTGCCCAAACTGAAAACTATATGGGCCACACACTAATGTATTTATTGCAATGCATGCAGTTTAAGGCTGGCATCTTTACCTAAACAGCTAAGTGTCCTTCTTAGTCAGTTTTTATTTGAATAACTAGTTAATACAGTTCTATTTACAATGTACAAATATCATATCAAATATCATTCTTTAATGCTAATATTTGAACACAAAGCATGTCATGATATTTATCAATTGATGGACAAAAACATAAAGGTTACATTTAAAGTTAACCTTTCTATTCAAAAGTATATAAATGGGGTTGTACCTTCTTAACCTGCTCCATCAGCTGTTTCAAATATAATCTTTTGTCTAAAACATGACAAAAAAGAAAACAATATTGCAATTGTTATTTATATGCTAACTCTGACTTTTTGAGGAAATAAACAGCTAGGTCCACGTCCAGCCCTTCCTTTCCTCTTACAGAGCTGGATCAAAGAAAGGAGGGGAAGAGAATGGAAGCAGCAAGTAAAGGCAGAGCTGATATTTATTCAAGATGGGGAGTGGGGTGTTAATGTGTCACTGACCATCAATGATTGTGGCACTGTTTTTTTAATGTTATTGTGGGGGGGTTGTTAAATTTCACTGACCGCCAATGAAGGAAAGAAGCAAGTTTAAAATACCACTGTCCACCAATAATTGGAAGGGGGGATTTTATTGTAATTATATTGGTATTATAGTATTTCTACTAATCCTTATGTTTACAGGGATACAGAATAACAGAGCCAGGCTCATTTTTTGCCTGAATAATTCTGTTCCTCTTTTCTATTATTGTGCCAACCTAAGGTTTTATGGCAGGAAGCAACTCTAAATATTATCTATTCTAAATGAAAGTATATTATAGATGAAAATATATAAAAGTAAATGTCAGCCATCCTCCTTTTCATGTAGTAAAATATGCCATCAAAAGAAAGCTCCATCGGCTAAAAAAAGACAAGATTTCTTTGAGCTCACTTTTGCATGGCGAGTAATTGTCAAAGTATCACAGCACTGAAAACTGAAATATTGTCTGTTAAGGAAGGGGATGTGGGCTGCACTTCAAGACAACTCGGCCCATATTAGAGAACATGGTAATAATATCAAAAGGGGTGAGAAATCACATAGTGTTTTTAAACATCTCAGAGAGTGCCTTAATCTGGGCATTTGAAAAGGTGATGAAACGGGGGGGCGTGGTCAGCATCCAAGGAGAATGGCCGCAGTGTGAGTGAGCTCCGTTCCACAGCGGCAGACCGGAGCGGATTACAGCCCTCCTGAGCCTCAAAAAACGGCTGTTTTTGTGCACAGACCTCCGGGCACCCCAGGGTAACATGTCCAGGAAAAGAAAAGGTATTGGGAAGCTAACAAGGATGACAGACTTCTACCAGCAGCCCCGCCACTCACATATCCAAGATGGTGCCGGTAAGAGAATAAACAGCACATATGGCTGGCAGACGGAGCGGGGAGACAGCACACACAGCTCCCCTGCATTTAACCCCCACATCTAACCAGCGAGGCAGTAATTGGAATTGAAATTAAAGAGGTTACAGGCACTCATATTGAAAACAAGATGGGTGAATTTGCTGATACAATAAATGAAGTCATCGATGCTCACAATGAAAGGGATGATGAAATACAATCGCTTAAAGCCAAGCTGGCTGACCTCGAGGATCACTCAAGAAGAAACAATATAAAGATCCAAGGGATACCGGAAACGGTTAAAACAAATGATCTCCATGACCATTTTCAGAAAAAATTACAGGAAATACTTCCTAATGCATCTTTGGCTGAACTGTCGATTGACAGGATTCATAGACTCCCCAAACCAAGACACCTACCAGCCAACTTACTCAGGGACACGATTACCCAAATACACTTCTTCCAAACTAAGGATAAGTTCCTAATGCACACAAGAAACCTTGATACTGATATACCTTGCATTTTTCCCTGACCTATCTGCATAAGCGATGCAAAAACGAAGAAACATGGCCACCATCACCAAGCCATTGAAAAACCATAAGATAATCGATAGGTGGTGTTGCCTTATGGGATTATGTGAAATCTCCATTAATCACTGTAAAATATTGCAATTAGAAATATATTTCAGTTAGAGGGAAATATATTTAAAATACTGAGTGTTGTGTTGGTGTTATTGTAATTAGTTCAACTTCAAAGGTTGACCTTTTGTTCTCCCTGATAACATCTTCCCTGGGTAGTAAACAACAGCCTTCTTTGACTCATCCAATCAGGCTGTGCCCAATATACATTTACTAGGTACAGTGACCAATTAGGGAGAATTATATTAGCCACACTACAGAAAGGAGGGGGGGGTATAATGCTTTGTGACCAAGCTAACTCACTCTTTGGTGTGGGAACAGACAGCAGTCACCATGGGCTGACCTGAAGTTAACAGGTAATCTAATATACTTGTATTTTATACTGTACTGTAAATATGGGTGTCGTGGGTAATTTGTAAATACCATGTAAGCCAGGAGACCTACACTGTACATTGTGTTGTAAATACTGTCGGGTGTGTACTTTGTATAGATTATGTAACCCTATTAGTAAATGTGTATTGCGGAACGAACTACCTCTTTGTTGTAAGATCTCTCAGATCTAGATATGTATATGTCCATACTACTACAATGATTGAGGTGTATGCACAAAATACAGAACTAGTCAACAGTGGGCATATCCGGCCAAGCTCCAGGTCACAAAAGAGGGCAAATCATTCAACATCAGCTCTATGGAAGAAGGAATACGCTTATTGAAAGATTGGAACATTCTGTATTCGGATGAGAACCAACAAGTAGCTAACACATCACCGCGCTCACTTTCTCCCACCTGAGATTCCAAGTTAAAGGACAAGAGGCTCAGGATATAAAATATCCAACTAACTACATACAGCTCCGGTAAGCTTATGGAACATAATCTTGCTCAGTTTTCCCCCTCGTTTGTTATTGTGGGATAAAATCCCCTCAGATTCAGTTAGAATCATTTTTTTTTTTTCACGGTTGATACACCAGAGGGTTAAAGTTTTAATTTTTTTCTCTGGTATATACCAATGCCTTTACTTGAAGTGAACTTCTTCTACTAAGCTTTGTATAGCCAACTCACTACCATCAATACAAACTACATTCATACTCTACTTCTACATTCTTCTGTTCCTATAGAGACTATCTGTGAAACATTGTGAGCCACAACAGTAGACTGACTGTCCATTGCACGTACGTTGTACTTTTCTAGATCCACATAACACAAATCTAGAATAATTATATCACAATGGGTTTCAAAATTTCATAATTTAGTGTTTGAAGCCTAAATAGCCTTGCTAAGGCAAAGTATGCTATGGAAAGAGGCACAAGTTTTGCAATGTGACGTGTTGTGTCTCCAAGAAACTCATTTCCCCAACAGAAACCACAAAAATTTCATCACCCATATTTCTCCACGATAATCTGCTCTAATGCTCCTAAGAAAAAATGCGGATTTGCCATTGCCGTGAAGGATACTGTGTCCTTTAAATCTATCCATACCGAAATTGACACGATGTGCAGATATATTATACTAATATGTGAAATTAACAATGTGTTATATACTGTTGTCAATGTATACCTTCTTAATGTTAAACAATTGACATGTCTGGAAACGGGGACACGCCATCCTGTGCGGTGGCTTCAACGTCTTATCCGACGGCCACCTAGATGTATCAGATACATCTCGTGATCGTCGGGGGAGGGTGACCCTTTCGCACTTTCTGTCATCTGAGAGCCTATATGATGTATGGCGATGTCAACACTCGACAGAGAGAGACTTTTCTTATTTCTCGAGCATACACCGCACATATTCGAGACTCAATCTCTTTTTGGTTGACAAATTCTTACTACAAAATGTCAGTGACTCAACTATACATAATATTACTTGGTCAGACCATGCCCCAGTTTCAATTATGGTGGATGGATCCCACATTGAAACTAGGGCAAATAGATGGAAAAACAATGTCTTTCTTTTCAACCAACCCAAATTTAAATCCAAAATTACAGCAACAGTGCAGGAATTCTTTCACATTAACACTCCATCCGTGTCGGATCCATTCACCATGAACTTCGATTGCTCCTTATATCGTATCACAACAACAAATTAAGTAATTGGAAAGCTCAACTTTGCCACGGTAATAGAGCTGGAAAGCTTTTAGCAAACCAAGTTAAAGAAAGATCGATTAAACAAAAAATACCTTTTATTCACCACCCAATCACAGGTGCCAGACTATCCAATCCAAAAGAAATCGCTAATGCGTTTCGAGACTACTATAGTAGTCAATACAATTTAAAAGGCAATAAAACGACACCGCAACCTACCCCAGCCATAATCCAACAATTTTTAGACTCCATATCCCTACCTAAATTAGATGCAGACCAACTACAAACTCTCAACACACAAATCTCAGAGTTGGAAATTCAAAAAACGATCTTGTCCCTGCCTAAAAATAAATCCCCAGGACCCGATGGTTTTTCATCTGAATATTACCAGACATATCAAAATGTTCTATGCCCACACTTATTAAAAATTTATAAGGCTGCTATCTCCAAATCATCATTTCCACCAGAAATGCTGAACACCACAATTGTAACACTTCCCAAACCAGGTAAGACACCAGATCATCCACAAAATTTTAGACCCATTTCGCTACTGAACGTAGATTTAAAAATATATGCCAAAATCATAGCAAGTAGGATAGCTCATTTCATGCCCATATTAGTGAAACAAGATCAAGTAGGTTTTATACCAGGCCGACAAGCACCAGATGCCACACACAGAATACTCAACCTTCTACATATCGCTGAGTCTTCCAAAATGCCTTCTCTGCTCCTATCTTTGGATGCAGAGAAGGCGTTTGACAGGATTCATTGGGGTTACCTACAGCAAGTCTTAAATAGATTTGGGATACTGGGATCCATGAACTCAGCTATAACAGCTCTATATATTAACCCATCTGCGATGGTGTTTACAGAAGGTATGTTCTCAGATAATTTTAATATAACAAACGGGACACGGCAAGGATGCCCACTATCGCCACTAATATTTGCCTTGCTGATGGAGCTGGCTGAAAAAATTAGATCCCATCCAAATGTTAGCGGGATTGACTCATCATCTCACTCTCACATCATTTCACTATTTGCTGATGATGTAATCCTCTCTATATCGAATCCAAGTATATCCTTCCCTGCAATACATGACATTTTGGAGCAATTCAATAAAGTATCATACTATATAGTCAACGCCTCAAAATCCAATATACTATCAATAGCCATAGAGGTCAGGATAAAAAGTAACTTAATCTCTCAATTCCCCTATCTCTGGTCTGATAAACCCCTACAATACTTATGCCGCGTACACACGGTCGGACTTTTCGTCTACAAAAGTCCAACGGACGCTGACGGACTAAAGCTGGCTGGTAATCCGATCGTGTGTGGGCTTCTCCGGACTTTCAACGTACTTTTTTAGCCTCAAATCCGACGGACTTTAGATTTGAAGCATGCTTCAAATCTTTACGTTGTAACTACGACGGACCCCGAAGTCCACTCGTCTGTATGCTAGTCCGACGGACAAAAAAACGACGCATGCTCATAAGCAAAAACTAAACGGAAGCACTCGGTCTAGTAAAACTAGTGTTCGTATTGTAGGTAGCACATTCATCACGCTGCAAAATCTGTGATCGTTGAATGCAGCGCATTTTATTTCTTCTTTACGAATGCTCTAAAGAACGAAGGTGTTTTGCTGTTCATAATCAGAGTTCTACCAAACTGATTTCTGGATTCTTTTTCTCTTTGATCTCATGAATGATATAGTATGCATTTTAAAAACAATGTTTCCATACTAATAATACTTTTTCCCTTTTTTATTTTTTTTTTTAGGTTTGTAAAGTTACCACAAAGAACCCATTATTCTTTTTTTTTTTTATAGTGATTATTTTTTAGTTTTTAGATAAAGTTAACCCAAAGCACCGTTTTTGGTTATGTAAATTTTTTTATTTTCAAGACTTACCACTTGAACATTATTAACATTAGTAATGTATTTTTGGTGTGTTTTTTCCAAACTCAATGAGATTGTTGTCCCTTGTTAAATTAACATTGTGTGTAAAATCAATGATTTAAAAGAAAACACATAAAGTCTTTTGCTAAACTCAAAAAAGATCCATTTATTCATGGTCAAAATAAAATAAAGAGGAAGTCAACGCTGGAAAAAGTAGGTGTACCAGAAAATTGTGATCTTGCGGAGTCCATATAAGAGGGAGCACAATCTGGTCCAAGAATCCCAGAGATCAACAGCACCAGCAGATGATCTAGATGTCCCCAGACTGTGGTCCTACAACAGCCTGCGTCTTCTGTCAGACCAGACTGAACCCAGGTCATCACTTTCTTCTCTTCCCTGCAGCCTTTCCTCCACGCTGCCCTGCAGCCTTCCCTGTAGCCTTCTTT
This sequence comes from Aquarana catesbeiana, assembly GCF_042186555.1. NCBI lineage: Eukaryota > Metazoa > Chordata > Amphibia > Anura > Ranidae > Aquarana > Aquarana catesbeiana. The sequence goes on along the minus strand of NC_133328.1, from coordinate 197,962,731 downwards.
TGAGGCTGTGGCTCTGGTGTTTCAGTTGTGGCAGGAGGAGGAGGAGGAGGAGGAGGAGGAGGGGGGGCTGCCTCATGTAGTTGGGTGTTTTGTGTTAGCGTGCCCTGCAGCCCCTTATGGATTGTTTCCCCAAATAGGCGCTCACAAATGAGGCGCTGCTCCCAATCCATCTGAAGAAGCCTGCTGGCTAAGTAGCAGCCATAGGATTCTTCCGCTTCGGGGGGGCTCCTTAAAAAACGGGTGGCCTCTTGCATGAGGTGCAGGGATGCGTCCTGTGTGACCATCCCCTTCCTGGCCCTTTTTTTGGGAAGGTGGAGGGGAGGCACTTGGGATTCGGTCAGGCTCCTACTGGGCCCAGCCACCTCACTTGGCCCAGCCACCTCACTGGGAGCAGCCACCTCACTGGGAGCAGCCACCTCACTGGGAGCAGCCACCTCCTGCCTGACACTGGGCCCAGCCTCCTCCAGGATGATGGTGAATCCGGCCTCCTCCAGGCTGTCCATGGGCCCGGTCTCCTCCTGCCTGCCACTTTCCCCACATTCCTCCTGGATGGACTCATCCTGTGTATAAAAAAAGGACAATAGTTTGAGTATATTTTTTTGGGTTCATCAATGACACACAGTTTGCTTCTCATGAATAGCAAATTCAATGTGAATA
>NC_133328.1:197792074-197957074 GCF_042186555.1 Aquarana catesbeiana | reverse complement strand
TCTTCTAACCACTTGAAGACAAAGCCCTTTCTGACACTTTTTGATTACATGAAAAAATTATTTTTTTTTGCAAGAAAATTACTTTGAACCCCCAAACATTATATATTATTTTAAAGCAAATGCCCTACAGATTAAAATGGTGGGTGTTTCATTTTTTTTTTTCACACAGTAATTGCGCAGCGATTTTTCAAACGCATTTTTTGTGGAAAAAACACACTTTTTTAAATTTTAATGCACTAAAACACACTATATTGCCCAAATGTTTGATGAAATAAAAAAGATGATCTTAGGCCGAGTACATGGATACCAAACATGACATGCTTTACAATTGCGCACAAACGTGCAGTGGCAACAAAATTAATACATTTTTAAAAGCCTTTAAAAGCCTTTACAGGTTACCACTTTAGATTTACAGAGGAGGTCTACTGCTAAAATTACTGCCCTCGATCTGACCTTCGCGGTGATACCTCACATGCATGGTGCAATTGCTGTTTACATTTGACGCCAGACCGACGCTTGCGTTCGCCTAAGCGCGAGAGCAGGGGGGACAGGGGTGCTTTTTTTTTTTTTTTTTTTTTTTCTTTATTATTTTTTTGCTTTTTTATCTTATTTTTAAACTGTTCCTTTCATATTTTTTTTTAAATCATTTTTATTGTTATCTCAGGGAATGTAAATATCCCCTATGATAGCAATAGGTAGTGACAGGTACTCTTTTTTGAAAAAATTGGGGTCTATTAGACCCTAGATTTCTCCTCTGCCCTCAAAGCATCTGACCACACCAAGATCGGTGTGATAAAATGCTTTCCCAATTTCCCAATGGCGCTGTTTACATCCGGCGAAATCTAAGTCCTAAAATGCTCGTAGCTTCCGGTTTCTTAGGCCATAGAGATGTTTGGAGCCACTCTGGTCTCTGATCAGCTCTATGGTCAGCTGGCTGAATCACCGGCTGCATTCTCAGGTTCCCTGTTGAGACAGGAGAGCCAGAGAAAAACACGGAAGACGGTGGGGGGGGGGGCATTCCCTCCCACGGCTTGTAAAAGCAGTCTAGAGGCTAATTAGCCACTAGGATTGCTTTTACATGAAAGCCGACCGCTGGCTGAAAAGAATGATACCAAGATGATACCTAAACCTGCAGGCATCATTCTGGTATAACCACTCAAAGTCGTGAATGGCGTACCTGAAGACAAAAAAATGGTTAACAATAAAGCACAGTAAACGGTAAAGTATAAAAAATTGCATACCTGAAAAGCAAACATGATAAAACATAATAACAATAAAACATTGCAGAATAGAATACAGTAAAAAAGAGCAGAACACCAGAGAGAGAATAGAGAGAGAGAGAACAATAAAACGACAACTATTTTTTTTTATTTTTGTTTGTGTTTTTTTTTTTTTTTTTACACTTTTTTTTTGTAACTGTAACTTTTATAACTGTAACCGGTTCCAGGTTCGGGTCTCTCAAAATGCGATGGCATCTTGGGAGACCCTGTGAAAGTGTGTCCTAGTCTGTGCAATGCTGTACCCTACGCTAATACTCAACTAGTGAATGGTAGCGTTCAAAACATTCACCAATGCAAAGACCAGGATTGTCAGGACAGGAGGGACAATAATAGCGGGTGTCACGTCTATATACGCGCTTGCTGCAGACACATCTTTTTTGGGGGGGTTCGTTGGGTAGGGGTACTCGGGAGGACATATAAATGCCTCTCATGCAGCCGACTGCATTTGGTTGGGGATGTGAATGGGGGAAATACGGGCGCTGCAGAAGTGGTGGGTTCCCAATTAGGATTGGCGAATGCAGCAGGAAGGGCACTATGGGCACGACGGGCCTGTGTTTGTCTTCTTGGTGGCAGCGGGACACTACTTGTGCTTGCCACCTCACCAGCTTGAACTGCACTTATGGGACTCGCCACGTCACCAAGTGTTACTGCAGTGCTGGTATGACTACGACTGGGGTGTACTAGGCCGCTGGCGCTTGCCAGTTCACCAAAACGCTACAAAAAAAAGTGACAGTGATCGATCGATACTGCACTTGGGTGGGCTGGGCTGGGCCGGGCGGAGGGGCAAAACGCAGGTGCTAGCAGGTATCTGGGCTGATCCCACTAACACTGCGTTTTTGGGAACCCTAAACTGCTGGGGACACTAGTATAGATCTGATCGGATCAGATATTGATCCGATCAGATACTATACCACTAAGGGAGGTGTACGGTGCGTGCGTGGGTGTTAGTGGTACTGGCGCTAATCTGACGCTGCTTGGGGCTGGTGCTTGCCAGTTCACCAAAATGCTACCAAAAAAACTGTTAGCGATCGCAGGGATCAGGCCTGACTCTGCGAACGCTGCAGTTATGCGTTTAGTGTTTTGTAAGTGACAGTGATCGATCGATACTGCACTTGGGTGGGCTGGGCGGAGGGGCAAAACGCAGGTGCTAGCAGGTATGTGGGCTGATCCCGCTAACACTGCGTTTTTGGGAACCCTAAACTGCTGGGGACGCTAGTATAGATCTGATCGGATCAGATATTGATGTGTTCAGATACTATACCACTAAGGGAGGTGTACGGTGCGTGTACGGTGCGTGCGTAGGTGTTCGCGGTACTGGCGCTAATCTGACGCTGCCTGGGGCGACGCATATCACCGCCGGGCGATCAGGGGGCTAAACCTTTATTCGGTAATAAACGGCGGGTGCCCTGACACTAAAAAAAATAAACGAACTAACCAGCGTCACCCATAACAGTTATACGGTGATCAGTGGTGAAAGGGTTAACTAGGGGGCAATCAAGGGGTTAAAACATTTATTAGGTAGTATATGGGGGTCCCTGTCGCTATAAAACGCTGACAGCGAACCTAAATATTTACGTTCCTAACTAGCGTCACCAGCGACACTAATACAGCGATCAGAAAAATGATCGCTTAGCGACACTGGTGACAGGGGGTGATCAAGGGGTTAAAACTTTATTAGGGGGGGTTAGGGGGGTACCCTAGACCTACAGGGGGGTAATACTCACTGTCCTACCACTGCTAACTGTCACAAACTGACACCATGCAGTAATCAGGAAAAAAACAAAACAAAACAAAAAAACCTGCTTGCTGTCAGTTTGTGACAGGGGGGGGGGTGATTGGGGGGGGATCGGGGGGCGATCGGGGGTGTTTAGTGTGCCTGGCATGTTCTACTGTGTTGTGTGTGTGTTGGTGCACTTACATGTCTTCTCTCCTCGGTGCTGGAACGGAAACTGGCCAGCCGAGGAGAGATGACATCACATCCTCTGCCTCTGTGTACTATACAGAGGCAGGGGATGTTTCTCATTGGCTGGGAGCGATCGCGAGGGGGGGCCACGATCGGATGGTCTCCCCCTCGTCTCTCAACTCTCCCAGCCAAACGCCGACCGCCGATGGCACCGGGGGGGGGTCCGATTGGACCCCCCGCCCGCGGGAAGGCAATCACGTACCAGGTACGTGATTTTGCCTGCCCGTGCCGCTCTGCTCACGTATATATGCGTGAGGCGGTCGGCAAGTGGTTAACCTAATTTAAAAAAGGAGGGCTGTTTCTCGTAAATACCTAAAAAATCCACAAAAAAATAAAACTTGATTTTCTCAAAAACCAAAAAAAAAAATTGATTTTAAAAAACCAAAAAAAAAAAAAAAAAACTTGATTTTAAAAAACCAAAAAAAACTAAAAAAACTTGATTTTAAAAAAACAAAAAAAATAACAAAACTTGATTTGCAAAAAAACAAAAAACAAAAAAAAAATTGATTTTAAAAAACCAAAAAAAAAAAATATATACTTGATTTTAAAAAAACAAAAAAAAAAAAATACTTGATTTTAAAAAAACAAAAAAAACTAAAAAAACTTGATTTTAAAAAAACAAAAAATATAAAAGTTGATTTTAAAAAAACAAAAAAAATAACAAAACTTGATTTTCAAAAAAAAAAAAAAAGCCTGTTTGCGAAAATCAAAAAGCCAAAAATATTTTTTTGTGGATTAGGTAGAAATATTTAAATATAATTATATTTTTCTACATTATTAAGATATCATTATATTTTTGTATGAACATTTTATACTAAATGCAGAACTGAATGCATAACAACCATTAATAAAAACATCTCCTTATAGGAATTAAATAAATGTGTGGTTTGTTATTTCAAAGCTCAGTATCAGTTTGGTTATAATTGTAAAAAAGTTGTTTACAGTGGCAATGGAGCTTATTTAGACATTTAAAATTAAAATACAGTTGGCACTACAACTGCTCGACCATAACCTAGGAGACAGCCCAAAAGAAAGGCAAGCAATAAATATAATGCAAGATTTCCTCAATATTTTTTTTATTGTAAAAAATTATATATCCTGGCCCATTGCAATGGCCCCCCTACCCATAAAATAATTAACATATTGCTGTCTAACTTGACGGGCACTTTGGGGGGCCAAGCCAGTACGGACAGTATCCAGGCCCGTAAGGTTGGCTTCTATTTGTCCGGCCTCAGGCCCAACTGTGCCTATATAATTCGGAGAATGTTTGTTTAAAAAGTTGTGCAGAATGCAGCACGATAAAATGATAAAATTAAGTTTGTATTCCGCCAAATTAATGGCTGTTTGAAACAGGCGGAACCGGCTGGCCAGAATTCCAAACGCATTCTCAACCACTCTTCTAGCTCTGGCCAGCCGGTAATTAAAAACCCTCCTCTCCGGGGTGAGGGTTCTTTGGGGGAATGGCCTCATGAGGTGCTTGCTGAGAGTGAAGGCTTCATCGGCAATGAAGACAAAGGGGAGTCCTTCCACGTTATCCTCATCAGGTGGCAATCCCAGGCCACCACTCTGGAGACGCTGGCAGAACTCCGTCTGGGCAAATACTCCTCCATCCGACATCCGGCCATTCTTCCCCACGTCCACATATAAAAAATCATAGTGTGCCGACACCACCGCCATTAAAACAATACTGTGGAACCCCTTATAATTAAAATAGTATGACCCCGAATGGGGTGGTGGCACAATGTGGACATGTTTCCCATCTATAGCCCCTCCACAATTGGGAAAGTCCCAACGGCTGGCAAAATGGGATGCCACAGTCTGCCATTCCTGTGGCGTTGAAGGAAACTGGGGAATCAAACAAGAAAACCAAAATCAATTAATTTGGAAGCTAACATTGCAATAAAATTAGACAATTAAAAACATTATTCCCCAGCATCAGTATAACATTAAATAATTTAATTCTTCTGGAATAACTAATATGGAAAGGCACACTTATCAGATTGCTCACCCCCTCTGATGGAACATTGATTACATTTTAGGGGGTTGTGAAATCCCTAAAAAAGATTACTTTTAGGACACGCAGGAATTTAGGGACTAAAAAGGCTACAAGACTGCAGTTGTCGCACTCTGCAGGTGCAGTTGCTAACCAGCTTACAGTAAATGAGGTAATGTAAAAAGGCATTCATGTTGCAAGGAGTACACAATCACAGGCAAGGGCAATTAATGAAAACACTTTAAGGCTTGCATATGATTTGATGATGGAAATCAGCAGAGCTTCTGCTCATTTACTAAAGCACTGGAACAAATGCACTTGTAGAGTGCACATGCATTTTGCAAACTGCAACATATATTTGCTTTAGACAAATCAACACCACAGAACATTCAAGCAAATTTTAACGAGGGTGGGGGGGGGTTGTGAAATCTAGATAATTGCTAATTAGCAGCACACTATTTGGAGTGAGTTTAGGTGGGGGTGGGTGGGGGGGTTGTGAAATCTAGATAATTGCTAATTAGCAGCACACTATTTGGAGTGAGTTTAGGTGGGGGTGGGTGGGGGGGTTGTGAAATCTAGATAATTGCTAATTAGCAGCACACTATTTGGAGTGAGTTTAGGTGGGGGTGGGTGGGGGGGTTGGGAAATCAAGATAATTGCTAATTAGCAGCACACTATTTGGAGTGAGTTTAGGTGGGGGTGGGTGGGGGGGTTGTGAAATCTAGATAATTGCTAATTAGCAGCACACTATTTGGAGTGAGTTTAGGTGGGGGTGGGTGGGGGGGTTGGGAAATCAAGATAATTGCTAATTAGCAGCACACTATTTGGACTGAGTTTAGGTGGGGGTGGGTGGGGGTGTTGGGAAATCTAGCTAATTGCTAATTATAAGCACACTAAATACACTCAAACAAAATACATTCTAAATGAGTAGACTAGGTGGATATGTTCCCATCACTTCATGCTGGGAAGGTTATTGAAGGAAAATATACATGCATGACAAAAAATAACAGGAAAAAATTCCAGCATGTGTGAGGATAAAAAGGGGACATTCACACTATATTGCAATGATGGTAAGTAGTGTTTGAAGCAAGAAATACATTACATTATCAAAGATTACATAAAAGAACATGTGATGCTAATAAAAGAAAAATATCTTACCTTAATATAGTCCTTCTGCAGGACCTGGATGATGGCAGAACAGGTCTCTGGGATAATGATCCCCAGAGCCTGGGGGGAGATGCCTGTCGAGAACTTAAGGTCCTGCAGGCTTCTCCCTGTGGCCAAATACCGCAAGGTAGCGACCAGCCTCTGCTCCGGAGTGATGGCTTGCCTCATGCAGGTATCCTGCCTGCTGATATAGGGGGTCAGCAAAGCCAACAAACGGTCAAAAACGGGGTCCGTCATCCGGAGAAAGTTCCTGAAATCCTCAGGATTATTCTCACGGATCTCACGGAGCAAAGGCATGTGACAGAACTGGTCACGCTGAAGCAACCAATTCTTGGTCCATGAACTCCTCCTCGCCCTGTTCATGGACTGGTCTTGGGCTGAAGAATAAACTACAGCACCAAGCACATACAATGCACGAGCTCTACGACGAGTACGTACAGGTAACATGGTTTCAAAACGGTCGGCTGGTCAGAACGCACTAAACAGAACGCACTGAAGAACAGCAAGGCCTGTGAAGAACGACCTGAAAATCAGGAACGAGCGGCCAATAAAACAAAGATTTCTCAATGCCAACTGACCAAACGCACTGAAAAGCAGATACAAACCTCACAAGCACAGACTGAACAACAGTTAAAACGAACTGAAAAATACGAGTCTCACAAGCGCGAATCGTCTCTCACCAAACACGAGATAAACAAAAGATTAGCAGAAGGAGCCCAAAGGGTGTCGTACGGGCTATTGAACTTCCGTTTTATAGTCTCGTCGGACTTGGTGTACGTCACCGCGTACTAGGCTGTCGTACTTTTGTGTGGTCGTGTGTAGGCAAGTCCGTTCGTAAGAAAGTCTGCCGCAAGTCCGCCGAAGGTACGTCGGAAGTATGTCGGACAGGCTGTCGGACTTTTGTAGACGAAAAGTCCGACCGTGTGTACGCGGCATTAGGAATCCTCCTTACCACCCCAAGCTCAAACCTATACAAGACAAATTTCATCCCCCTCATCACATCACTACAAGATGAATTAAACAGACTAAAATCCTTCTACATATCCTGAGCGGGAAGGCTGTCAGCTTATAAAATGCTCATTTTGCCAAAAATCCTTTACTACTTTAGAGCACTACCAATATCAATTTAAACCACCTTTTTTAGAAAACTACAAACACAGCTTAGCAAGTTTGTGTAGGCAGATAAAAAAAACAATATGCTCCCAATCTACCCTAATGAAACACAAATCAGTAGGAGGAATGAATGGGGTTACCTATATTACAAGATTACTTTAAAGCTTGTATTCTAGAACACACTAAATTCTGGTTCCACTCCTCAGAGATGAAACACTGAGCCTTAATTGAGCCTTAATAGAAAAAAAAACTGAGTACATCCTAATTCCCTTAGAGCTACCATTTTAGCCAGCTCTTTCTCAAACACCCCTACCAAATTCACAAACCCTACTATACAATTGGTGGTAAACATATGGAAGTCCTTCTGCTATTCTGACACTCCAGTAGGAAATCTAACAGATATCCCTACCCCACTTTAATCTATTAAACTAAAAATTCCAGATATCCCAACAACACAATGGGAACAAAAAGGAATCAAAACAATATCAGATCTCTTACACAATGGGAAAATTATCCCATTCAACATACTGGCACAAAAATGTTCCCTACTGAAAATGGACTACCACACATAAACCAGGATACCTTAAAGACCACCCCTTAGACCCCATCAGGGTTCCACACAAAGCCTGGGCCTACTGGAATAACTCAAAGATATCCATGAAAGGGATATCTTTATTCTATAACCTTCTACAACAAAAAATACCTTCCAAAAATCCCTACCTTTCAAAAAATGGGAAAAGGATCTTCCTTCTCCCATCACAGAAGAACAATGGAAAAAAGCAACCCAATTCAACCAACGCTACACCAGGTCAACCACATATTGGGAAATAGCCCAAAAAATAGCACTGCGCTGGTATTATATGCCTTATATCACAGCAAAATTCAAAAAATCTAAATCTAATGAGTGCTGGCGTGGTTGCGGCAAAGTGGGCACTCTACTACACAAGCTCTGGGAATGCCCCCACCTTCTGAGTTTTTGGAAAGGCGTTTTCTGGCTAATATCAAAAATCACGGGATTCATCACGAAAGGATCGGTTGGGCAAGCCATTTTGAGCATACACATTGATCACTTCCCGCCAGCATTCAGAACAATAGTAATGCACACTTTCCTGGCAGCCAGATTATTAATCACCAGAAAATGGAAGTCAGATACAACCCCAAATGTCAGTGAAGTAATAAAACAGGTTGATGAAACTTACAGATATGAACAAATTATGGCCCATAGAGAGGGAAACACAACCCACTTCTATAAACAATGATATCCGTGGACCTCCCTTAGATCACAATACTGAACAACTTTGGTAAGAAGTAAAAAGTGGCGTACAATTTTTGGTAGAAAATATTTATACTATGTTTCTACAAATGAATGTATCACATGTTCTTTAAGAGTAAAGTGTATTAGTCTGTACAAATATTGTATAAGTTACAGCTAAATATAGGTACATCTGTACAACTAGTTCCACATGGAACTATCTTTGTTTTCTTAATTTGGGTTAAGACAGGCGACACAGGAACGTATTTATACTGATATTTCTTGTTCATTGTATTCCACTGTGGACTGCAAGTTGAAAAATGTTCAATAAAAATCTATTTAAAAAAAAAGAAAAAGAAAAGAAAAGGTGCTGAAACACTGGAGGGGACATTTTCTTAGACAGCTTAGTTGTAGGGAGTCTTACTAGATTTATGAGACCAAGGTTTTGGTACCAGAGGGTCTCAATATTAACTAAATTGTTTCCTTAGCAACTCCTAAACCTTCTTTCCGGTGCATTTTTACTATTATTATTTTAAAATGTATATATATATATATATATATATATACATATACACAGTGGGGACGGAAAGTATTCAGACCCCCTTACATTTTTCACTCTTTGTTATATTGCAGCCATTTGCTAAAATCATTTAAGTTAATTTTTTCCCCATTAATGTACACACAGCACCGCATATTGACAGAAAAACACAGAATTGTTGACATTTTTGCAGATTTATTAAAAAAGAAAAACTGAAATATCATATGGTCCTAAGTATTCAGACCCTTTGCTCAGTATTTAGTAGAAGCACCCTTTTGATCTAATACAGCCATGAGTCTTTTTGGGAAAGATGCAACAAGTTTTTCACACCTGGATTTGGGGATCCTCTGCCATTCCTCCTTGCAGATCCTCTCCAGTTCTGTCAGGTTGGATGGTAAACGTTGGTGGACAGACATTAGGCCTCTCCAGAGATGCTCAATTGGGTTTAAGTCAGGGCTCTGGCTGGGCCATTCAAGAACAGTCACAGAGTTGTTGTGAAGCCACTCCTTCGTTACTTTAGCTGTGTGCTTAGGGTCATTGTCTTGTTGGAAGGTAAACCTTCAGCCGAGTCTGAGGTCCTGAGCACTCCGGAGAAGGTTTTCATCCAGTATATCCCTGTACTTGGCCGCATTCATCTTTCCCTCCATTGCAACCAGTCATCCTGTCCCTGCAGCTGAAAAACAACCCCACAGCATGATGCTTCCACCACCATGTTTCACTATTGGGACTGTATTGGACAGGTGATGAACAGTGCCTGGTTTTCTCCACACATTCCGCTTAGAATTAAGGCCAAAAAGTTCTATCTTGGTCTCATCAGACCAAAGAATCTTATTTCTCACCATCTTGGAGTCCTTCGGGTGTTTTTTAGCAAACTCCATGCGGGCTTTCATGTGTCTTGCACTGAGGAGAGGCTTCCGTCGGGCCACTCTGCCATAAAGCCCCGACTGGTGGAGGGCTGCAGTGATGGTTGACTTTCTACAACTTTCTCCCATCTCCCGACTGCATCTCTGGAGCTCAGCCACAGTGATCTTTGGGTTCTTCTTAACCTCTCTCACCAACGCTCTTCTCCCCTGATAGCGCAGTTTGGCCAGACGGACAGCTCTAGGAAGGGTTCTGGTCGTCCCAAACGTCTTTAAGGATTATGGAGGCCACTGTGCTCTTAGGAACCTTAAGTGCAACAGAAATTTTTTGTAACCTTGGCCAGATTTGTGCCTTGCCACAATTCTGTCTCTGAGCTCTTCAGGCAGTTCCTTTGACCTAATGATTCTCATTTGCTCTGACATTCACTGTGAGCTGTAAGGTATTATATAGACAGGTGTGTGGCTTTCCTAATCAAGTCCAATCAGTATAATCAAGCACAGCTGGACTCAAATGAAGGCGTAGAACCATCTCAAGGATGATCAGAAGAAATGGACTTCACCTGAGTTAAATATATGAGTGTCACAGCAAAGGGTCTGAATACTTAGGACCGTGTGCTATTTCAGTTTTTCTTTTTTAATAAATCTGCAAAAATGTCAACAATTCTGTTTTTCTGTCAATATGGGGTGCTGTGTGTACATTAATGAGGAAAAAAATGAACTTGTTGCCTTATAAGTTTATGTGAAATCTCCATTAATAACTGTAAAATATTGTATTGATGAATATATTTCATTTAGCTGGCATCTATGAAAGCTGGGCAAAAAGTTTCATTTAAGCTTTTGCTAAGAGCAGAGAATGTGGGCCAAGGCTTGTATATACAAACAATGCAGAGCCAATTCCATTGTTTTACACCTACTCCTTTGAAAGGATCCCATGTTGGGATATGCATTGGAGGGGGCCCAACCCATAATCAACACCTAACTTCCTGGGGAAATTCAATTAACACACTTGGCCAACATAGTCACAAGGATTTGCATGAAAGGGGGCCGACTTATGGAGTAAGCCCTCCAATCATGATCCAAGCTAGGCCAACCAATGAGACATCAGCTTGGTTTGATATACTCAGAGCCAAGGGGGAGGTAAGCGCTCTCTCTGATGACCAGCAAGCTGAAAGGAACTTTGGTAAGGATGGGTAATTATGGGAAAGGAATGCCCTTTTACTTGTAACTAAATATGTGTGTAGATTACTGTATTGAGGAATATACCCTGTATTCCTTCATGTAAATACTTTATTTCAACCTAATATTTTTTTTCCTTGGTGTAAGGCGATAGATAGACGATTGTGTATTAGCTAGACTTTTAACTGTGTCCTAATAAATGTTATTATATTTTAAGCTTTCACTCTTGATCGAAAAGAACTCTTATTTAACCCACATCATATCTATGAGATATGAAAAATCTTAAATATAGATTTTTCAGGGTAACAGAATGGCGACCACTGAAGTAGATTACAAGACTGAAAGTATTTAATATAATACCGAGATTTGTGTAAGGCAGATTAAGGTTATTGGGGGGAATTTAAACTGAGTCAGTTTGTCCCGGAAATTGGAGGTCAGAACAATTTTATCGAGGGAAAAATATAGGTAAATGTTTGTTTTATTAGTGGGTATTAGATGAACTCTAAAAAGGAGGGAGGATACACCACATATTTTGTTTTGCTTAATATCCCGTAATTATACTTGAAAAAAGTACTTTGGATGTACCATTATAATCCGGATTAAATGTAATGGGGAGGAAGTACAGAGCGGGAAAATTTTTTTTCTTTTTTGTTTTGTTTTTGTTTCTTTTGGGCTCACCAAGCTTCATTGCTCTCTATCTAACCAGGGTTTGAGTGTGCTGTATGGTGAGTACATGTGTTTCATTGAAAAGACACCGATTAAGGGTGGTCTTAGTTTTGTTGAAAAGGCTCAACAGATTTTTGTTTTTAATTTAAATGGTGTGTCCACTAAAGGCATAGTATTGTGTGTAGGACATTGGAAATGAGCTACAAGAGAGTAGTTTGGTTTATTTGTTTGGTTTTTTTTTTAGCTGTGAGAATTTACAAGCAGTAATATTTTCATTGGTGTGAGTTAAAGTACAAAACGGTGGACGTCTTGTTACTGAAGCTAATATTTGATAAAGATTATTATTATAGGGTATAAGGTGCCTCTAGCATACTGTATTATACCTTGAAATTTTTTTTGTTAAGGATAAACCCTATCCAAAATGATTTGATAATCTGAGTTTGTGGTAGATTTTTTTTTTTTTTTAAACTGAATTTGGTTTAACATTAGTGTAAACACGGCTGTGTTTACCTTTCTATTGTAAACCTAGAGGGCTACCCACCCTATTTGATCCTGGTGGCCTTACTATTGTTCCTTTTGTCCCCCGGGCCTATTGTTTTGCGGGTGTAGGCTCAGACAAGGTAAACTACAGTCTATTGTGTGTAGGCTACAGGCTAGTGAGTGTGTCTCCACTAAGCTGAAAGATTGTGTTATTGAGAACTGAAAAGATTTTTTATTTTCTACACTTTACTGTATTTTCAGATTTTTTTATTCTATTTGAGTTTCTGTTTATTGTTTTGTCCCTCCTTCTATAGTGACTGTATAGTACAGGGGAACATTTAACTTAATCTAGCTTACAAATTGTGCATATTTGTTGATAATGGCAGCCATGTCCTCTCTAGAAAAGTTTGTAGCAACGTATACTCTTAAATATAAGAGCAATGAATTGGCATGTGATGCTAGATTACAAAGTTCGCCTTGGGACTATGTCCAAGAGTTATTCGAAGAACAATGTAAAACAACCAAAAAGGATAAAAAGCTCAAAGGTTTAGCTGTAGCAGGCATGTATTCGGCTTGCATCGCTATGAATGCTAAAATACAGCAATTAGAAGATATAGTCTATAATAAAAATATTACAATTTCTGAGAGGGAAAAGGAGAATACAGCTTTACATAACCAAGTACAAACCTTAACTACCCTTAATCAAATGGTTAATGCCTCACAGGAGGAAAATGTTAAAAAGTACAAATTGGCTCAAAAAGAAGTGGTACAATATAAAAACAGGCTAACCAAAGTGGAGACTGAACTGGACCACATAATTACTGCATATAAAGTGATCCAAAATCAGTTACATGAAACTAAGAAAGGAAAATTTATAGATCACACACAGTGCACACAAACAGAGTCACAGTTGCTACAAACAATTTCAATTCTCAAAGGACAGGTGGCTGGGGCTAGCAGATGTGAACATGCTAATGCTACGGCACCTACTTGTGCCTATAACATAGGGGACACAGAGGAATATGAAAAGTACTGGGGAGGTGAAGATATGGGTCCTAATTCTACTTTTCCTGTGGCGATGGAAGAAATCGCTGAGCCACAGGAAAATCGAGAATGCACCATGGTCACAGACCCACTAAACAATGGGGGCCAGCTATCCACAAATGAGGAGCAAGACAAGTTCCCCATCATGGGTAGGATCCAGACCCTCTCCTCACCTGAAGGAAATCAAACACGTTTGGGGTTTGATAGTGAAGGAAATGAGGGGATTTCAGATGTATATCCAATTCAACCAGTAAAAACCCTCAGGAGTGTGGCTGCTTTCACTCACAAAATTAAAACTAATGAACACATTCCACACACAACCAATGTACAACAGAGCTGTGAGCTCTTAGATGGGCGAAGGCCTAGTGGCCAGGTTAAGGCATCTTCCAGCCCAGGGCAGCGTGTGCAATCTACACATACCATAGATTGTAATGCAACCAGGTTGAGTATTTCTAAAGACAACAGGAAGTTATCTCCTCCTGGAGAAGTTGTTAATTTCAACAACTCATTAAAAGGTGAGAGCTCTTTTGTAAATACCCCTAGACCTCCTAGGAAGACAGAAAAAGTGGTTAATCAAGTTGGAGCCATGGAATATTTGCGGTCTAAAACCACACCAGTTGTTAAGAGATGCTTTAATACTTTACAAAAGATAAAGTGCTACACGTGTGGGTTATGGGGGCATATTTCGCAGTTTTGTTTGTCTTCTGGGAAAAAGTTATTTAAACACAAGCAATATACAACCAAGAGGCGTGATGTGGAAGTATACTCACCGCGCTGGGGTGAAGGGCCTAGGAAATATGAAAATGCAAAATCATACATCCCTTCCTCAACTATTAAAGCCGAAAATGAGGCTTTACAGCAGGAGATTAGGCAAATTAAACAGGAACGGGATGAGTTTGTGAAAGAATTCCAATCCTTTAAAAGAAACGTTATTGACTCCTTGAATTGGAAAAATGGAGGGAGTAATTTGTCCATCAAGAAACAAACCACTACACTAAAGCCGGGGTGGCAATACAATATATAAGTTATGTTATAGAGTTCTATGGCATTTAAGTGTCACTATATCCAGACAGGAATGTTATGGACCATTTACCAATATACACGTATGAATGATGTATTGTTTGCTTTAAATAAAGTTAAAGAGAAAAAAGAGGGGGATAGAGTTAATAACTGTTTTCTACAAGTTTTTTTTCAGGTTAAGTGAGTTCCTGAAAATAAATGTACATATAAAGCAGCTGTATTGTAGGTTGCTGTACATATGCGTAAAATACGCGCCTAACAAAGGTAAGGTGTAACAGTCCATTGTGTTGGGCTTTCTTTCTCTCTCTTCTTTCCTTTGTATTCTCCCAGTGGCCAGAAACGCCTAGCTATTCATTTGTAATTAACAAAGCTCTATCCAGAATGTCTGGGATTCATTCTAAATAAATGGGTGTGTCTGAGTGATGGAATACATGGGTATGAACGGTCCATGTGTAATCATTAGATTTTTTTTTTTTTTGTAGGGGTGTACTCACCATTGTGTTATAGCCATCAATAAGTGTGATCACACTAATGCGCATGCTTTGTACTGTTTATGATTATTTTATTAATTTTTCTCATTTGTAATGAGCTCAATACTGGTACCAGTTTAAATTAATACTTTTTTTTACAAGTTTATATGTATTCGCGAATAAATAACCTGTGCACAGATAAGAGATCTCGATCCCTAAAACTCTGAGTAGGGATTTTGTTTTGATAATTTTTCCTTTCCTGTGGCTTAGAGTGAAGTTTCATTCACTCTGATACATGGAAAATACATAACAATGCATTGCTTTGCACCTTTGTGGCATCTTATGGATTCAGTAGGTCTGGTGTTTTGTTTTTCCTTCCAAATTGACGCATGTGCTGTTAATATGTGTAAAGGTTTTATGTCTACAGGTTGTCTTCTTAAACTTTAAGTTCTTACAAACACACCAGGTTTTCCTATAACTTTTTGTTTGTCAGAGTACAGATATGTGGGTGTGTCTGTACATTTTCGACTGTACTTACTGTGGATGGACGCATTATCTCAGCTGAAAGTCTGTTCCAATCATCCACTACTAGTTTAGTCCATTATGAACCTCTCAGAGAGGTACAGTGAGGTGTTATTAATTTTTGAGTTTTGTATTTTAGGAGACATACACAGACAAGGACAAATGATTGGACCCAGACTGGACAAAGTACTTTGAAACACAGAGGACCTTGAAACATAATTTTTATTTTTTTTTTGTTTTAAGGAGAAGCCTTGAATCCAATTAATTGCAGTCAGGCCCAACTAAATTCTAAAAAGAAAAACATTTAAACTTTTTTTTTTAAAACAGAGATCCTGCTCTCTGTAATACAAGTTCTTGTGGCCTGATTGAATTGCAAATAGATTTGCACTGAGAGTCAATTAATATGTTAATCACCACCGACAGAGGGTGTTGCCTTTTGAATAGCTACAATGTTTGAAGGCAGTTTCAATGGGTTTTTTTTGACAGAATACAGATTCAATTTTTTTTTTTAATTTGTTAAATTTTTTTTTCTCTCATTTTTATTCTTTTTTTTTATTCTTAACGGTAACTTTTTTTTTTGTTTACAAAAAAAAAAAAAAAACAAAGGGGGAAGAAAGATTAATTTTTTTATTAATTCTTTTTTTTGTTTACTATTTTTCTTTCTTTCCTATAGTACCTTTATTTTTATTTATTTTTTTTTTTTTATTGTGATTCTTGAGTTTGGTGTCACCAGGGTGAAATAAATGAATAAATAAATAAAAAAAGAGGGAAGTAGGGGGAACATTATATGGAGAACATTTAAAATGGTTAGAAATGTTGATATAGAATATTAAAGCTTCCCTATAGCATTTTGGGGATGGACCAAGTTCCAACAGTTTTTCTTCTCTCTTTCGACATTGGATAATTGTTATATAAATGTATGTGATTGTAGCTATTACCAACTATGACAGTAACACCTGGGTGTTAGCAACAGTCATGTGACTATTTTCGGTAATATGTGACATACAATCCTCTCTACAGTTCTAATATTGGGCAGTCATCATATGTGGTTATTGATCAATTTTTTTTTTTTGTTTGTTGGTCAGTTTTCTTTTTTGTGCCATAACCAAGTTCAAAGAGCATTGTGTGAATATCATATAGATATACTGGGACTGGTGAGACTCATAGTGATTGGCAAATAGCAGGGAGTATAGTATAATTGTACTTAAGAGTAATTTAGTTTGATTGTTCCTGAAGCCACTAGTGACTGATGACATCACACTTATCCATATTCTGAAATCAATTTATTTTTGTCTGCATAGGCCACACTGCCTAATCTGCACGGAGAACTCTTAAAGTGATGACCTCTTCCGTAGACTGCTAAAGGCAGGATTCATACAGTAGCTACACATGGTAGCCAAGGACGGAGCTATATGCCCAACGGTTTGGCACCAGCCAAGGTTGAACTGTTCCCAGTTTCAGTAAAAGGAGTTAGTGGTGAGTTGCGATGGCAACAAAACTCCCCGGAACACGTGAAGGGTCATACACGCACACACAACGTGGTATTCCACAGAAGGTGGGGCAGAGGTACTTGCAGGCATATGACAATGGAGGAAGAAAGATGGGGGGATGAAAATCAGACACCTGGCTGAAGGACGTAACCATTCAAATTGTTACACATGTCACTGGGAAAGGGGTCTCATTAGTATGTCGCAGTATATCTATGACAATTCTAATCAAAGATCCTTACGGCTCAGACTTACCAGACAAGCATTCAGTTGAATGCATATGTTTTAAATGTACTTGTGTTTTTATTTCTCTACCTTTGTCCACATTAATAAAGTATAATCCTAGAAAGCCAGGAAAAGCTGGTCCCCAGGCTATTATTGTATGCTGTATCCACTTGGAATCACCAGTGAAGGCCGTCCCAGAAGCAAGGGCAACAGGACCAGATTCGCCTTATGGACTTTCGTACTGTTATTATCGGACTATTGTTATTATTGGACTGTTGAGAACAAGGATCCTCATTTTTTTTTTTCCTTATTGTTTTGGTGCTGTTTCTCATGATTTCTATTTTGGACTTATGACAAGTGATGACTACCAATACTGGGATCCAGAAGTGTGAACTGTAGAGATGGAGAGTTTAAAAGTGTTTTTTTCTTCTCAAAGTGTTTTATTTCATTTCAGAGGGTAAAGCCGAAAGTGCCAAATATTAAAGGAGATTGCACATAAACCATTATTCTAGGTGTGGCCCAGTCTCATATTCTCAACTGGCCACAAGGGGCCATCTGTTGCCTTATAAGTTTATGTGAAATCTCCATTAATAACTGTAAAATATTGTATTGATGAATATATTTCATTTAGCTGGCATCTATGAAAGCTGGGCAAAAAGTTTAATTTAAGCTTTTGCTAAGAGCAGAGAATGTGGGCCAAGGCTTGTATATACAAACAATGCAGAGCCAATTCCATTGTTTTACACCTACTCCTTTGAAAGGATCCCATGTTGGGATATGCATTGGAGGGGGCCCAACCCATAATCAACACCTAACTTCCTGGGGAAATTCAATTAACACACTTGGCCAACATAGTCACAAGGATTTGCATGAAAGGGGGCCGACTTATGGAGTAAGCCCTCCAATCATGATCCAAGCTAGGCCAACCAATGAGACATCAGCTTGGTTTGATATACTCAGAGCCAAGGGGGAGGTAAGCGCTCTCTCTCTGATGACCAGCAAGCTGAAAGGAACTTTGGTAAGGATGGGTAATTATGGGAAAGGAATGCCCTTTTACTTGTAACTAAATATGTGTGTAGATTACTGTATTGAGGAATATACCCTGTATTCCTTCATGTAAATACTTTATTTCAACCTAATATTTTTTTTCCTTGGTGTAAGGCGATAGATAGACGATTGTGTATTAGCTAGACTTTCAACTGTGTCCTAATAAATGTTATTATATTTTAAGCTTTCACTCTTGATCGAAAAGAACTCTTATTTAACCCACATCATATCTATGAGATATGAAAAATCTTAAATATAGATTATTCAGGGTAACAAACTTAAATGGCTGCAATATAACAAAGAGTGAAAAATTTAGGGGGTCTGAATACTTTCCGTCCCCACTGTATATATATATATATATATATATATATATATATATATATATATATATATATATATATATATATATTGGAATGGGTGCATATCTTATTTCTTGACAGGTTCTGTATTTTGATTATTTATTGATTTGTTTTTATATATAATATTTTTACATTTATTTTCATATGTTCTGGAATTTATATGATAGGATGTATGCATTACATGGTATATACCTGTTCTGCATTTATGCAGGTATAGTAGGGTATTTACGATTTGTATGCAGTAGTAGAGGATTAATGAGGATGGACATGATGCGTAAGGGTTAACTGGGGTGGAGCAATGCTGCGCAGGATATTTTGATCTCTTTCATTGCTGTGATCAGTGTTCCAGGTCCAGATTAGAGCCTTTTTTGTGCTCCTTCTGGGACTTTAGAGAAAGCCACACCCCGGATGAACTCACTTCCCATTTTATAAGATATAGAAATGAGCATGGCTGGTGGGCTCTGATGTTACTGAGAAAGCCCGGAACACCAGCATAACGCATATAGGGAGCTGAGATACACTAGTGATGGTTTATTGTGTCCATCTGTGGGTCAGTAGAGTCTGAGGGCTGAGGAGGAAATGGTTCAATTTGATGTACCATATTTATCGGCATATAACATGCACAGGCGTATAACACACACCCTAATTTTAAGAGGGAAGTTTCAGGAAAAAAAATTATTTTAGATAAAGAACTTTGAAGCAAAATAAGGGTCAGTGCCCATTAATGCAGCCTGAGTAGTGCCCATCTGCAGCCTAGCCATTGCCCATCATTGCAGCCTGATCAGTGCCAATCTGCAGCCTCACCATTGCCCATCAATGCAGCCTGATTAGTGCCCATCTGCAGCCTTGACAATGCCCATCAATGCAGCCTGATTAGTGCCCAGCTGCAGCCTTGACAATGCCCATCATTGCAGCCTGATCAGTGCCCATTTGGAAACAGGAGATCCATCTATGTAATCCGGCGACGCTCGACCACTCCTGAACCCCTAGCACTTAACATCAGGAAGCTTCTTGATGACGTAAATTACATTGCGAAATGCGCAGCGGCTGCTGGGAACTTTCTCATCACTTGAATGAGAGTGAGGCCTGGAATGCATGCCGCTGTGAGGAGACACAGTGACAGAGGGCAAACAAACTGAGACACCTCTCTCCATATACACTGCTGGATTTGCTTGGTGCCGGCTTAAGGGCACCATAACATGTGAGTTTAACCATGCTTTTAACTTTTTTAATAAAATTAAATTACATACTATACCATGATGGCTATCCATATGTCTTTATGAGCACTGAACAGAGCAAGAGATACCAATACATTGCTTGGAAAGGCTGCTATTGGACCCATCACAAATGGATTGGTTATCCCTAATGAACCAAAGGCGTTTATTCTTATTATATCTGGTGAGTGGCCATTGCATGAGGTGGTGGTGAAGTCACGATAAGTGGTGAATTAGGAGCACAATATACTGAAAAGGAACGTTATTGCACAGAAGTGATCACTCACTGAAGACATCTAGTGTACTGTGGTGTTTCTGCATATGTCAAGGACATTTATTTATTTTTTGCGCTATATAGTACATATGCATGTTGATATGTGATATTTTGTTAGTAATATTGGCACATTGTTTAGTATTAATATATTTTTTTATATTTTTGTAGCACTAGCACTTTAAATAGATTTTGGTAGCACCTAACGTCATTGCACAGAAATAATCACCCACTGAGGACATCTAGTGGGCTGTAGTGTTTATGCACACGTTGAGGACATTTTTTACAGCATGTAGTATATATGAATGGTGATATGTGATATTTGATGATCACTAAGTAATATTGGCACATTGCACATTTTTAATATCTGTCATATTTTATATTTTTTTAGCACTAGCACTTTAAACAGTTTTTTGGAATATTATTTTGTCACTAGTAAACACTATGTGGACAGTATTTTTGACACAATATTAATTGATACAGAAAAGCACGCTACATAGGATAGATATCCTATTTTTGTATATTTCAGCAGTGGTATCATACACAGAAGTTAGCGCAATCCACTTTTATATTATATTGGTTTGAATATTGACTGTGTTGTTTGCTTTGGGGATTTCAGTACATTATAGATGAAACTATATTAAAAGTAAATGTAAGCAATACCACATGTTTTTTCTATTTAGTAAAATATACTATCAAATGAAAGCTCCATCTGTCTAAAAAAAGACATAACATTCCCTTTGGCCTCACTTTTGCATGGCAGAGTAATTGTTAGTCAAACTACCACAGCACTGAAAACTGAAATATTGTCTGTTAAGGAAGGGGATATAACATGCTGGTATTGAGGTGGTTAACCCTTTCACTGCCAGAGCCATTGTTTTGCTTTTTTACACATATTAAAATGCCTGTTTTAGGCCTGAAGATTAGTTAAAACTCCCAAACAGTATGCAGTATATTTTCTGAAAGCAGAGAACCTGGAAAATAACATGGTGATAGTTCCAAAATGTTTTATGTCACACGATATTAGGGCAATACTTTATCAAATGCATATTTTCAGTAAAAAATACACTAAAAGTAATTTTGGTGCACACAAATGCAATAAATTGCCCATTTTTTTTTTTTTGGGAAAATATGAAAGACAAGGTTGCATACCCGACATTTCAAGCTTTAAAATTGCATGTGAAATGGCAACACACTTTGGTATGCAAAATTGACCATAAGTGAAGCTTACAGGTCATCGGTTTACAGCTAACTAAAAAAAAAGGCCCTAGAATTTCGGTTCTACTAGCTACTTCTCCAGCCATTGCTCCTGGGGAATGCCAGCTCTAAACCAGGAAGTGACCTAATACATGTTGTTTCCTATTTCATTCACTGCAGGGAGGATCAATGAAATGATATTTGCTGAGCTCCCTCTTTCCCACCCAGTGACATCCCTCATGCTGGTCCCTTACCTTCAGGTGGGACAGCGGAGCCTGGGATACATGGTGGGAGGGGAGGGAGGGAAAGCTTGTGTTCCGGTGCCTAAGGAAGTGATCAGGGCATATTACAGCTGATCACTTCAAGGAGAAATCCTACAGTCAGACACATTAGCAGTGGCTGTGTTTGTAGGAGCCACCGCTGCCATTGCTGTAAGCCCTACATTGGTGGTAGCAAAAGGATTAAAGATTACAAAAAATGTAACTATACCTTTTAGAAAGTCACTATTCTTCACTTTTGTGTGTACCTGATTTTCATCTTCTCGTAGCCATTTCTATAGATTACAGCAAAATACCTAACTCACCTTATACAGGAAACAGTGACATGAATATTTACATTCACACAATTAATATTATAAGCAGTTACAAAACATAATAAAAGACATAGCAACCCATACAGGCTTCTGTGGGTAGAAGGGGCCCCATTAGGGGGGTTGTTGACACAAATGAAACATAGAAAATCTTGTGCATGTAAAGATAGCACATATTCATCACTGTTTTATTAAGTATTGCAGTGAATCCTGCTGACACTGAACCTCT
The DNA here is from genome assembly GCF_042186555.1 of Aquarana catesbeiana. Classification (NCBI taxonomy): domain Eukaryota; kingdom Metazoa; phylum Chordata; class Amphibia; order Anura; family Ranidae; genus Aquarana; species Aquarana catesbeiana. Next base: position 197,934,912 of record NC_133328.1, on the reverse strand, counting down.
ACACCTATGACGTTATCAGTCAAGAAGAGCTGAAGTCATACATACAGGAGAAGACTTAACAATCATTGTTAGTACTGTTGCTATCTACAGAGCCCCTTTTAAAATGTTGCTCTGGGGTACTATGGTCTGACATTCCACATTTGATTGAAAGGAAGGGCTGATTTCAACAGATGTAGTGTGCTATACTGTATACCTGACAAGATAAGCCCATCATCGTCATCACATTATGTTAATTAATTCCTGCCCTTTGCAAAAGGATATTCACTGTAAAGTGACCTGTCCCACAATTTCTCAACCATGTTAAAGAGAAAACCTTGACCTTTCATTTTTCTATCTGAACACATCTGTGCATTCCCACTACTGGCCACTTTTACTGATTGATGTTAGTTTCCCTGAATGAAAGCAAATTATATCTCTTAATCCATAGTGCTGAGTGGTTATGTATTTAGTAACCATACATAACTCTAGTAGCACCTTTTGTAAATGCTATAGAAAGAGCTCTGTAACTGTAAATTAGTAGGTGGAAATTGACTTTACTGAGTGACACTGGCATTCAGAAGTGACAGAAAAAAGCAAACAATTTATTGAAATGTATAATTAGCATGGATAGCTTAATTTAATAACTTCCTGGTGCTCTTTAAACTCAGTCTCCTCCTGTGATACTTATCAACCTTTTTTTTGCAAAACTGAAACAAATTGAAAGGTTTGTTCAGGAATTCAAAATCAATTGAACAACCCTACTTGCACCTGCTGTAGTTTCACTCCTAACTAACTATTGGGCCCCTGGTCTAGGTGTCTGCATACAGTCTGGCATATTGCCCTACTGTTTGACCTACTGCTAACATATTATATATTAAAGTTGTGTATTAAAGTATTATTAGTGGCATCCTATGGATATATTAAAGCCGACCTCCAAGAAAACTGAAAGTTCTCCCTTGCAATGGTGCTGCACTCATACTGCAAAGATTTCTTTGCAGGGGACAGAAAAAGCAATATAACTTAACTGATCCTCCACTTCCCAAGTATACAGCATTCCCCTTTGCTCCAGTAGTGGATTGTCTCTTTGTGGCTTTGCTTTTGATGCAGAGCTATGGGTCCTGCATGAGTCTTGATGATGTCAGGGAAATTTAGAATACAGGGGTGCAGGTGAGAAGAGCCAGCAGGGAGTGGTGTAGCAGCATAGAGAAAGCCTGTAGAAGCTGAGTATTGGATAAGTAAAAGTGCTGTACTCTGTCCCCTAGACATGAAGGAGCTGTTATTTCTTGCAGTGTGGGTGCAGCCATAGCGGAAGGAAGGACTTTTAATTTTCCTGGAATTTCCCTCTGATGCAAACCTGTGTTTTGTGAACTTCACATCCAAGAACGTATGGACTTACCAATTATATGGTATGATACCTTATGGTGAGCTGTTTACAATTATTGGTGGATTATCACAAAGAAGATTTAATTATTTCACTTATGGTCACATTGTAAGATCTCTTACTATCATATATAGGCTGAATATTATTTTTGGGACTGAAGTGTTGTTTATTTATTTTCATATCTGTTTGACAATACCAGAAGATAATGTAATTATTCTTATTATTAGCACATCTTACAAAATATGTGCTGTGCCCATGTAAGTAAAGGAATAGGTTTACTTTAAATCACCCTTCCTGCAGTGCATACTGTCCTTCCTTTTCATTACTTTTCTGCCACTCTGTTATCCATCTTCGTTTATCAGCAGGACACTGATGTAGGCAAAGCATAGGCTCACTTACCAAAAAGGACAGGAAATCTTCTGAAAATTGCCCTTGTCACACCAACTGAGGGCTTGAGCAACATGACTTTTTTGTATTTGGAAGAAGCTAGGAGCAGCTAGGTTCTACGGGTAAAGTCAGCAAGGTAGCCCAAGTAAAAATGTATGTTTTGTTTGGCAGTGATATCTATGAAAATAGGTAGGTTTTGGGGAAAAAAGGGACGCATGGGGTGCACATATTCAACATCAGAACTAGCAACATATAGACTAATTACTTTAATTGATATTTACTCTAGCGGGAGCAAATCCTGGTAAGAAAATAATGAAAAATTAACTGTGGATCAAATGGATCCATTGTTATTGAATATGTAAATGATTCTTTGCAGCTTTTACCAGCTCATTCAGGGAGGTCCATATCTGTGTGTAAGATTTTTCATGGAATAACATTACATTTGTCTCTCCGATTATGCAAATATAGGAAATAGTCTGTTCAAATACAACTGTTTAATGGTATGGAAAATAGTATATTAAATAGTAATAGTTAATAGTTTAATAGTTTTTAATAGTTGGTTGTTAATAATTAATAGTATTTAAAAGACTCATATTCATTATTATGATAATTATTTCAACAAAGTTCTCTTTTACCTAATAATGCTTGAAGGCCAGATCTCAGTGCCCTTTATAATATCATTATTTTTTTTTTATTACCATTATCTATATCAGTATCAGTACAGCTTCAATTTATATTCAATTGTGATGTTTCACGTTTTCTTCAAAAAAAGTTTAAAGGTTTGAAGAAACAAACTTCAGTGTTACTGTAGAGATTAATGCATAATCACATTTTATTAAAGCATCAAAGCCCTTTAGAATACCTTTACTCCTTGGTCTTGTGTTACATCTTTCAGATGGGACAGGCGTATGATTATGCAACGGCAACATCACCACCTTGTGTTTATTTTATGTTACTTCAACTAAGTTTTTACTGCTCAATTTCAAAAGCTTAAAACTTCTATTCCCTACAGGAATAATAATATCTAATCATATCTAAGAATAATAAACATGGCAGCAAACTTAGGAACATTTATTGTTGCACTTTCATTTAGGAAGCTGGACCACATTTCTGTTTCAAAGTGTTTGGAGCTAACAATTTTTTTTAATAAAAGCAATACAAATCTGGCAGCAGCCATTCACCAATCCATAATTTCCTATAGCTTGGTACAAAACATAATACTTAATTTGTGTCAACAATGCTCACCTAGATCCACATAATATGTGTAGCAAAGTGCTGCACTATTGTAACAGTGATTCAATGAAATGAACCACCTAAATATAATAAATGTGGTCAAAAACAATATTACACATATTTTTTTTAGCACAATGGTTTGTCTATTGTAGTGCTAGCAGCTTCTTATTTTTGACTACTAGCGCAGTATTTCCCACAACAGATAGATCCACAGAATAAGTTAGATACAATATAAATATATAAAATATATTTGATATATTAATAGTGCAATAAAAACATTAACTGCTTGCCGACCACCTGCCGCCATTATACTGCGTCAGGTTGGCTCTCCTGGGCGTAGGTGTACGTCTGCCACTCTAAGAGCTCTGGAGGGCGCACGCGCACCCGTAGCGCGACCCTGGAGCCCATGCGTGTGGCCAGTGGTCACAAGGTCTGCCGGGCAACCGCGATCGCTCCTCACAGAGACAGAATGGGGAACTGTAAATGTAAACAGACAGATCCCCGTTTTGTCAGGAAAGTAGAGAGAGATCTGCTGTTCCTAGTAATCAGGAACAGCAATCTCTCTCTCTACTCCCAGTCAGTCCCACCCCCCACACTTAAAAACACCTCCCTAGGACACACTTAACCCCTTGATCACCCCCTAGTGTTAACCCCTTCCCTGCCAGTGACATTTATACAGTAATCAGTGGTTATTTTTAGCTCTGATCGCTGTATACATGCTAATGGTCCCAAAAAAGTGTCAAAAGTCCCGCTAAAAATCACAGATCACCACCATTAGTAGTAAAAAAAATAATAATAATAAAAATGCCATAAATATATCCCCTATTTTGTAGACTCTATAACTTTTGCCCCAACCAATCAATATACGCTTATTGTGATTTTACCAAAAATATGTAGAAGAATACATATTGGCCTAAACTGATGAAGACATTTTTTGGGGGATATTTATTATAGCAAAAAGTTAAAAATATTGGTTTTTTTTTTTCAAAATTGTTGCTTTTTTTTTGTTTATAGCGCAAAAATTAAAACCACAGAGGTGATCAAATACCACCAAAAGAAAGCTCTATTTGTGGGAAAAAAAGTGTGTTGATTATGTGTGGGTACAGCATCGCATGAGCACGCAATTGTCTGTTAAAGCGATGCAGAGCCGTATCGCAAAAACTGGCATGGTCAGGAAGGGGGAAAATCCTTCCGGGGCTAAAGTGGTTAAACATAAAAAAAAAAAACGATTTTCTTTTTTGACCTGGTGGTTTTGCCATTTTCATACTTTTCTATTCTAGGGTGGTAGTGATTTTTTAAGTTTTCATCCTGAATCACCCTCCTGATTATGACTAAAAAACAGCTCCCCCTCGTCTCATCTCAATTAACTGAGGGAGGTTCTGTAGTTCTGCATTCTTTAGTTCTTTAGTTTAGTGATATATGATCATTATTTCTGTTCATAGGTTTATAAGCACTAATAGTTATTGATTTCTGTAGCCTTGCAATATTTTTTTTCACTGCCACTGCACAATTGTTATAATCACTAGTTTTGCATTTTTGTCTATTACTGTGCTGGCTGCTGTCTATTCGGGTGTCAGCGCGATATATTTTTTACCTAATTTTATACTGTATAAGTACTAACTCAAGAAGTCTATTTAGGACTTGTGCATTATTTTGAAATTGTTATTTTATAGAAAGAAACAGTAATGTGATTGCATGGTAAAGTGTTTTAATTGTAGGCAAATATTTTTCCTTGTGAAATTGTTATTGAAGATACTGCAACTGAATAGTGAATATAGTTAACTTATAAACATTGTAACCTTTAGTTCATAGTAAAAGAAGTTTAGTACAATGCTTATTAGTCTTTGAAACATAAATATTTAACAACAATTAAAGGATGAAAATAGACCTTACTGTGTAAAAAAGAATACTTAATATCTGCCAGGCTATAATCTGTGTCCTAATTATATGTGTAAATGATATTATAGCTATATTACTTGAAGTCACAGAAAAAAAAATATAAAACTTTAAAGCATCAAGGTTACAAGACAAACACTTTATACTACCCTCTGTTGGATGCTGGTGTGGTAACCTAGCAACACGTTATACATGTTGCAAATGAAGATCAATTGGTCCACCTGACCTGTCTTTTTTGATCTTTAGTTAATTATTTTCAGGATAGATTTTTGCTTATCTAAACTCAGCATGTTTAATGAAAGCCAAGCTTGCACATCTTATTTTCAATTATGTTTTAAGCAGTAGAAAAGTTTTGAGATTTGAGTTACCCAAACTAATACCCCTAAGAAAGTATAAAGCAAGGCACAACTAACAATAAACAATATAATAAAACTGTATTCAAGCATAATAAAATAGTCTTTTAATTTGTGGTTACGAACTTTAATATTGTAGTATACCATGATTTTAATTAACTTAAGTCGAGTCTGGAATGTTTTGTTACATTTTTCACAGAGGTGCGAGTAATCGGTTGGAGCTTGAATTCTGGGTCTAATTCCCACAAGAACACTGCATGCATGGAGTTATTATATGGTCTTTTGACATTGATTATGTAATTTATAGTGATGAGAAAATCAATTTCAAAAGAGTAGGGAAGGTAAGTCTCTTATTTTGAATGCTTTAGCAACACTGCAGGATCAGGCATGATCAGGTAAAGTAAGATTAGACAATTGCCACAAGAACTGATGTTCCTATTGGAAAACTTCAAGGGACTTAGATAAAAAAAAACATCTCTTCCACATTCTATCCAACACTAAAAAGTATTTTAGGCTTTGCATGCAGTTTAACAAGTCATTGCTGACTGAAAACCTAAATGACATAATTTTCCTATGAACAGGCAGGCCTAAATGTAAGTATTCAGGAGGATTAAAAAGTGCAGTAACAGTAATTATCCTAATTTAATCAGCCCTGTTTAATACCATCTGATTTATTTAAATTATCCATAGTCTGCGTTTTCTGCAAGAAAAGCCTTGCAACCTGCACCTATACCTGTTTTCACTGACCACTAAAGGGACAATTCTCCAATTACCACTAATATAAGGGTTTGACCCAAAAATAAATTATTTAGGTGCTGCTCAGGTAGAGAGGTAAAGTCCAACTAGACCATCATTAGTGCAGGCAGGGACAGGAAGCTCATCCTAGCCTCCAAGCTGCAGCAATGACAAAGGGAAAGGTCCATAAGCTGCACATCATGAAGCAGACCCATGTGCATGAAGTGAGATAAATGGCAGCCTCAGGCCACGCCCCCACTAATATAAGGGGCACTTGTTCAATGACTACCCACATTGGGGAGGAGGGGGAATTCTTTACTGGCCACCAATAGGACACTTCTTCAATAATCATTAAAGAAACCCCTAAACTAAGCTTAAAAATCAAATATTAAAGCATATACAATCCAGTTACTAAAATCCCATGTGTTCTTTAACATGTTAATATAATTTAAAAAGTCGTTTTCAGTCTTTTACACAGTGGTAGCCTATCAATATGGGGCGCAGGGGCGCCGCCCCCCCCCCCCCAAAGTTAGGGATCAAAAAAACAAAAAAACCCCCAAACAAACAAAAAAGTTCCTTTAAGTGCCTGCAGGCGCCAGACACACAGGTGTCTATGGGAAGCATGATGTATCTGCAATCATGTGATTGCAGCTGGGAAGCTTGATTGGCTTCCTTTAGCGCCCAAACACTCCCACTATACAATTATTATTTGTGATTGGTGGAGCCGTGGAGGACATAGGGCGGTGCTTTTAGCTGAACTGCTTCACTTCCGGTCTCACTGGTCAACTTTTCCCAGTCTCATGGTGGTGGAACACAAGGATTTAGCCTCCCTGAGTCGGCTAGCTCCTGTACACCTCCCTGCCTGCTGCTACCTAACCCGGAGAACACAGGATTGAACAGTTGAGTGCCCAGGGCAATTGCTGCCCAGCCTGCAGGTAGGTGACCAACTGGCCATCCATCCAGTGCTCTATGCAGGGCTGCTGATAAGGGGGGACCCCTGGGCTGGGGGGGACATCAGTTCATCTGGAGAGCCGGGGAGATTATAACTGAAGGGACTATTTTTTCTATTTCGGCTCCTATGTGATTTTACACTAGCCGCATATGCCGATAGTAAGTTTAAAGTCCCGGCTCTCTCAGTCCCTGTGCTGCTGACAGAGGAGTGAATCGGCTCACACACTGCCTGCCTCCTTCAGCAAGTAAGTGCTGAGGGAATCAGCAGGAGAAGAAGAACGGTGGCAGGCTCAGGTCCGTGCAGCAGTCAGAGGCAGCAGTCCATGTCCTCCATCCATTTTCCCGTGACAGACTCAGCAGCCAGCAGTGCACACAGAGGGATCCCTGGAAACACAAAGAGAAGGTACAGTACATGCAGGGTCAGGTCGGGGGGGAGGAAGGGGCACCTGCTATGCTATTGTCACTGTCCTGACCTTTCACCTCCAACTTTACTTCCCCCTCTCTCCGTGTAATGGAAGTCTGTACACCTTCCCTATCATACCGATCCTCCCCCTCTCCCCTCTCCTTCACTTTCTGCTGTTTGCTCTCCCCTCACATATATCTTCACTGCTCACACACACCCTGCACCCTCCGGTGTCAGATCTGACCATTCCCATCACTGACTGACACCCTTTCCATCCCAGATTACTTTCTAACTCTTTTACCTGTTCAGCAGCTTAGTACATTCTCTGCACTCATTTAAGCTGGCCATACTAGGAATGAAATAATAAAAGGAATCATCTATTCTATGACCACCTTAAATGAGTGCAGTGAATGTACTGAGCTGCTGAACAGGTAAAAGAGATAAAAAGTAATCTGGGAAGCAAAGGGTGTCAGGCAGTCAATATGTGGACCCTTAGAGAGGAATGCCCAGATCTGAGACCAAACTTGTAAAGAAGACTTTAGGAGCTCATTCACACAGCTGGGAGGTGCAGTACAAGCAGGAAGTTGAACTGAAGTTTTACCACCCTCGACCACCCCACCTGAAAAGAGATGCAACCACTCAGTGCTGTTTAATGGCAAACATTTAATGGCATTTCACCATGAATAGGGTGCACCACAACTACCCTGCAAGTTTGTGCAATGAACATGGCTGGGGCATTGTGAGTCTGCATATGATGGGCACAGTGAGGCTGCAATTGACTTGCACAGTGAGGCTGAAATTGATGGGCACAGTGAGGCTGCAATTAATGGGCACAGTGAGGCTGCATTTGATGGGCACAGTGAGGCTGCAATTGACAGTCACATTGAGGCTGCAATTGATGTGCACAGCGAGGCATTTGATGTGCATAGTGAGGCTGCATTTGATGGGCACAGTGAGGCTGCATTTGATGGGCACAGTGAGGCTGCATTTGACAGGCACAGTGAGGCTGCATTTGATGGGCACAGTGAGGTTGCAATTGATGGCCACAGTGAGGCTGCATTTGATGGGCACAGTAAGGCTGCATTTGATGGGCACAGTGAGGCTGCAATTGATGGGCACAGTGAGGCTGCATTTGACGGGCACAGTGAGGCTGCAGTTGATGGGCACAGTGAGGCTGTAATTGATGTGCACAGTGAGGCTGCAATTGATGTACACAGTGAGGCTGCATTTGATGGGCACAGTGGGGCTGCATTTTATGGGCACAGTGAGTCTGAAATTGATGGTATAGTGAAGCTGCATTTGACAGGCACAGTGAGGCTGCAATTGATGTGCACAGTGAGGTTGCATTTGATGGGCACAGTGAGGCTGCATTTGACAGGCACAGTGAGGCTGCAACTGACTTGCACAGTGAGGCTGCAATTGATGTGCACAGTGAGGTTACATTTGATGGGCACGGTGAGGCTGCAATTGATGGGTACAGTGAGGCTGCAATTGATGGGCGCAGTGAGGCTGCAATTGATGGGCACAGTGAAGCTGCATTTGACAGGCACATTGAGGCTGCAATTGATGTGCACAATGAGGTTACATTTTATGGGCACAGTGAGGCTGCAATTGATGGGTACAGTGAGGCTGCAATTGATGGGCACAGTGAGGCTGCAATTGATAGGCACAGTGAGGCTGCATTTGACAGGCACAGTGAGGCTGCAATTGATGTGCACAGTGAGGTTACATTTGATGGGCACAGTGAGGCTGCAATTGATAGGCACAATGAGGCTGCAATTGACGGCACAGTGAGGCTGCAATTGATGGGCACAGTGAGGCTGCATATGATGGGCACAGTGAGGCTGCATATGATGAGCACAGTGAGGCTGCATATGATGGGCACAGTTTTATCTAGCAGTAATGACACATAATCACTTGATAAATGGCTATTTACAGCCCTGCATTGCTAACAGTTTAATTTTTCAGTTTGTTGACGTCCCCCCAAAAAAATTTTGAGCACCAACCGCCACTGCTTTTACATATGAACCTTTCTATATAATAAGAACTCGTAATACTGCCGTGAAGAGTTCTTAATCAAGCAAAGTGAAAAGTTTATTTGCCTTTAGAAATCTTTAATGTTTAATTACACTGTGCAAGTATTTGGGACCCATAAGTATGGGCCCCAAATCTTTTAGTTATTCTTTGTTCCTACAATAAAACAATTTAAATCAAATACATTTTGAAGACCTACTTGGGCTAGTGTATTTTATGACAAAGTCTCTACTCCTCTTTGTAGAAAAATATGTTTGCTACATCTCTTCCCCATCCATAGGTGTTCTTTTCAATCAACACAAAGCTTAATCTTCTTGAGTTTATTTTCTAAAAATGTCTTTGTCAGTATGATGTGTCAGTATGATATTGATTCTTTGTCTTCCAGCATGTTCCTGGTGTGTCAGAATAGTACTGATTCTGTGTCTGCCGACATGTTTCTGGTATGTTTGTTCTGATATCTTAGTAAAGTACTAATTCTGTGTCTGTGGAGTTGTTATTGGTGCATCAGTATTGTACTTAGTTTGTGTTTACAGACATGTTTCTGGAATGTTGGTATTGTACTGATTCTAAAAAAACAAATGTATTATCTCACGCTACCTAAAAATGATTTACAACTAGGCTAATAATGGGTGGCTGCATCCAAGCTAACTGTGTTCCCAAAAAGTCAAGTAAACTAAAAAGTGCAAATGTTTTGATGTGTGCAAAACAAATAAAGTATAGTCCTTCAAAAAAAATTGACTTTTTTTAAGGACTATACTTTATTAGTTTTGCATTGAAAATCTTGTTTGGAGGAAGTTATACATGCAAAAGCACTTCAGTGATATTTTATGCATGTTATGGTATACAGTTTAAATGTTCATAGTTTAATACATATAGCACAGTGGGTATAGGCACAGCAACATTTGCACATTTGTTTATTGTACTGATTCTGTGTCTGTCAACATGGAGCATACAGTTCCTTCTACTGGCCTGACAGGTCCTGTGTACAAGCAGCTTAAATACAATCTGGCCACGGCCATGGAACTAGAAGGGCCAGCGGACCATGGACATGTGGAAAAGTTATTAAAAACAGATTCAGAACTATGTATATAGCATATAAATGAGCATGAACATTAAAATTAACTGATACATGAACATGATTATTAAGAATATTAAGAATATCTGATAAATGAATGTTAAAAATGATATACATCATGATATAAATATAAATGGATAAATAATATGTGCATATATTTAATCATGGAGAAGGGGGGGGGGGGGGTTGGGCAGGGGGGAAAGCGGAAATTACCAGGGGAGAGAAGGGGGGGGAGTAGGTATGTGGGGATGGGGGGAGGGGAGGGGTCCATTTTTTTTTTTTTTAAAGATATCTAAAAACATATTGGTCCATAAACCCTAAAAAGAAAGGACAAGGGAAAGAAAAACACATATGGATCTTCTACAGATGTACTCTATGGGATAGTTTACTTACTACTGATCTCAGAACCACCACCCCCAAAATAGAGCTATGCGATATCCAGAATAATATATGACCATAAGGGTCCAATGTAGGGAATAAGATATTGTATAATGAGAAATGGAACACGTACTCACTAGAGCAATTATGGAATTCTTTAATTATGTAAGTCTTGCCTTTAGCTATGAAGCTTTTTTGACCATGCTCTACGAGCTGACAAGTCAGGCAGAGTTTTTTCTGGCATTTAAACATGCCCACCAGAGGTATCAAAGGAATATGGTTTCTATGTATGGATTGGGATGGTTTCATTTTACTCGATGCAATTTTCCCTTTAATATTTTTGGCCTTATGGTATTATACTTTGGGTTTAGGTGTGATAACATCTTTTAAAAAGGGATCCTCACGTAGGATAAACCAGTGTTTCGAAAGGATACTTTCCATATTTTTATACTTAGTGTGAAACTGTGTGGAAAAACGCATGATTTGGGGTTGGTTTTTACTGTTTTTTTCCTTTAAGGGTGGATGTTTATAGTGTTCAAAAGCATTGGACGCTAAAGGGGTGGATAACCTTTCTCAAGAAATGTATTGCTTAAAAACTCTCCCTGGATATGGAAATCAATGTCCCCGGTACAATTATTTCGGATTCTGTGAAATTTACTTTTTGGAATATTATTATTCCATTTAGGGTGATGACAGCTTTTATAGTGGTGGAATGAATTACCAGCTGTGGGTTTTACATAATTGGAAGCATGAATGGTGGAACCATCATGACAAAGCTCTAGATCCAAAAAAGCAAGTTTTTCTGGATCCGTAACATGGGTAAATTAGATCCCTGAAATGTTGGTGTTGCAATAGGATAGAAATTGTTCTGCACTATCTGTGGAGCCATCCAAGATTATTATATCATTGATATAACGTCCATAATAAACAACCTGGGAGGTGAAAGGATTTTGGTCAATGACATCCAGTTCCCAAAGACCCATTGCTAAATTTGAATAGCTGGGGGCAAAATGTACCCCCCATAGCTGTGTCATTGGATAGCAGGTAAAATTCCCCATCACATTCAAAATAGTTGTGTTGTAAACAGAAGGCAGTGGCCTCTAGTATGAACTGGAATGGGCACTCATAGGTGGTACTGGTGGGCACTGATAGGCGTCACTGATGGGCACTGAAAGGCCGCACTGATGGGCATTTGTAGGTGGCACTGATGGGCACTTATAGGCAGCACTGATGGGCACTGATAGGTGGCACTGATGGGGAGGCACTGGCAGGCATTACTGATGGGCACTGATTGGCACCTCAAATCGGCACTGATTGGCACATCTAATGGGCACTGATATACAACCCCTGTTGGTCAAGGGTGGGCATACCTGGTGGTCCTGGGTGAGCATCCCTGGTGGGCATCCCTGACAGGCACAGGCGGGCATTCCTCGGGGGTCTTCACTGATAATCAGCGCAGACCCCCCCTGTCAGCAGAGCAGCCGATCGGCTTTCCTCTACTCACGTCTCTCAGTACGAGTGGAGGAAAAGCCGATAAACGGCTCTTCCTGTTTACACTGTGATTAGCTGTGATTGGACACAGCTGATCACATGGTAAAAAGCCTTACCTCAGAGGCTCCTTACTGAGATCGGTGATGCAGTGTGTTAAATATACACACCACACCAACGATCGCTGTGCTGCGCGCCACCGAAGGCGCGCGATAGCGGCTTATCCTGTTGGACGTCAGGTGACATCCAGTCAGGAAAATTTAACCACTTTCTGGATGAAATTCTGCTATATGGCAGGCAGGAAGTGGTTAAAAGACAATAGGAACCTATATAATGCTCACTGTTATTTTATTTAAAAAAGCATAAAAATAGAAAGCCACTCACATGTATTAAGACCAGACATGAGCATATATACCCTGTTTCCCCGAAAATAAGACCTAGCGTGATTGTCGGTGATGGATGCAATATAAGCCCTACCCCTCAAATAAGCCCTAGTTAAAGTCCTTGTAGGTCTTCTTTTCAGGGTAGGGCTTTTTCGGGGAAACAGGGTAGGGTTTATTTGGGGGGTAGGGCTTATATTGCAGCCATCACCAACAATCACGCTAGGTCGGGGAAACAGGGTAGCTTTAAAAAGTTTCCATCTGCAACCATCAGAATGGATGGCACTGAATTGGATTTATTTTAATTTTTTTATACACATTAAAGTGATTTTTTTTTCACTTCTTGCTTCCAGCTTTATTTATTCACATGCATGTGCACAGATAATCACATACACAGCTTTAACCTCCCTGGCGGTATGATTATTTCATATTTTTGATGCTGAAAGCAGTACCATTATTTTGCATGGAAATTTGGCGTTTTATATCTAGTAGACATCCCGGGTATGACAAAGTTTGAAACACAAAATCATAAATTATAATATAATAAATAGCTATAAATAATTATACCAAATAATAATATAATAATAATTAAAAATTATTCAATAATGTAATCAAATAAAAAACACTGAAATTTGCTCAGTTGCAGAATTGTCGCTGTCATTACTTTTCAGTGTTTGATGGCGGACCTCCCCACAAATCACTATCGCTCAATTCTGCGAGTCATTCTTATTTATTATCGCTGTTTTCTAGCTGGTCTAAAACCACTTTTGATGTAAAGGGATGGTTTTGGTTGCTATGGACAATCTCCAGTTTCCTGGCAGAAAAAACAGTTTTTATAATATAAAACTGCATGCAGGGCACTGGAGAAACCACTAGAGACAAAAGGGAGGTGAAATAATTTCATACAGTAATGTAATCTGCAAGATTACAGTATACTGTATGTATTGTGTGTGTCTCACTTTTTTAATTTGGCGCCGTTCTCGGTCCCCATGCGTCTGCAAAGCTTGCAGGGAACAGAGATTGGCTCTGTGATGAATCGAGCGGAGGACGAGCTGCTCACACTGCGGGGAGACATCGCAGGATCCAGGGGACAAGGTAAGTAAGCTCTTCCTGGATCCTGCGATGCGATCCCGAGTCTGGCTCGGGGGTGCCGCTTTTGGTTCTGAAATTTCACGACAAGCCCGACTCGGGAATACCACCAGGGAGGTTAAATTAAGTGGCAGCTGTAGGTGGCATAGGTGTTTTCAAGCTGCTAAAAAAACCCAGGGCCCAGTGCATTCTGGAGCGGCAGTGTTACAGCTGTAAAAATGCCTGATGCAGCTAAACACGCGTTAAGCTGCATCAAGCATTTTTAAGCTGTAGTAATTGAATTTGGGAGTGGAAAATAAAAGAGGGCAGAGAAATACTGCTAAATGCGGCTAAACGCCCATATACACCAATGCAAACCACTTCTAAATGCACATTTTTACAACTACTTTTTCCTGGCATCGGTACTGGCTTTGCAGCTCGTTTTTTTTAACCCCCTGTGTGCATGGGGTTATGGACAAGTTAACAAATAAATTCTGAAGACAGGACTGAAAAGAACAGCAACAAGACAGAAGAAGCAAATCAGATAGAAACACACTTGACAGCTTTTTAATTAAAACTACAGCAGGCATCCAGAGGATGGTCTCTGGTGCTCCTTAAAGGAGAATGGAGCAGTCAGGGTGCATGTATATGTCCCTCCATGCACACAGCTAATTTGACTAGAATGCCCATGGACAAAATGGATATCTAGAGTACAGAAAAGCCAGAAAGAATTGCTGTCCAGAAAGCAGTTGAAGAAGTACAACAGGTTTATACAACGTTATCCAAACACACAGCTTTTGGGCTATTTGTGCTTGTGCTTGCTTTACAAAAAGTATATTACCTCAGCTGCTCTGGGTGCAAAAAATCAAGTATTATCATGTTACACATGCATTGTTTGTTTGCCTTTAGATTATTTTGTCCCTTCCTAACCCTGTAGCTAGGAGATGCTCTGTGTAGCTAGTCTAATTCTAATCCCTAATTATGCTGTGGATATGCCAACCCGCCAACCACCCCCCCCCCCAAAAAAAAATCACTTTTACTTAATGATCCCACACATGGAAAACATTTCTAGAAAAATTCCTTTTTCTTCCTTTTGCCCTTCGCATTTGTTTCCCTGCATACCCATGGACCTACATTTCAACAGAATTATACTGCCCCTTAATTGGGGATCTGCTAGCCATTTGGAGGAATTAACTGACTCCTCGCTTCTTACCTTGTCTTTAGCACCATCGCTAATTTACCTGGGTGCAGTTCGGGCCGTCCGCAGTCCCTTTCCTTCCCCCCCTGTGTGGGAGGTATGTAGGCGTGATCCCTCGCAAGGCACATTTGGTCTACCACCCGTGCTCTGGGGAGTTGGCCGGACACGGGGGAGACAAAGGACATAGGAGGAACCATACTATTTTAAACACTTTGAACTGCCAGGAACCCTGTGATAGGTAATTATACAACTCATGCAGATATGTTCACATTGTATATACATAGGTTTGCTGTTGTTGAGTCTTATGTGATGTTTGATATATGCTTACATTCCTACAGTGGACAACTATCCTCTGAAGAAGACCCAGCAAGGGTTGAAACGCGTCAGTTTTATACGCACAACTCTGGTTGTCTTATATATACTGTATTGTATATTGTTCTCAATCACAGGCACTGTCCACTGTAATATTCTAAGGATCTAATACTCAAAGAAATTTTGGTTGTCCTATAATACATTGTATTGTGCATTGTTCCCTATCACGGGCATTGTCCGTTGCAATTTTTATGCTGTATCCAGTTCATGTCCTGACTTGAATAGTCAGAATCTATTTATTCATTTTATAGTACTTCTTGTACCAATAAAATTAACTTTTTGACCACTCATATTGTATCTCATTGGCTACTTTAAAGCCCCGATAGGGGGTTCTCGTAGTTTTCTATGCACTTTATGGGGTGTGCAGCCTACCTGTCTACACTCATGCGAGTGTCTTTCGTTGTACAGTTCTAGAAAATTTAAAAAAAATGTATTCTATTGTTGCAAATCTTTCATGCTCCCTTGCCACTGATTTTTTTTTCTGGGGGGGTTTCTAGTTTTCTCCTATGGTCTTGGTCTTTAATTCACTCTATTGCACTCCTCAGTCATCCTGCCTTTTTCCATATGGATCCTGAATACTGATGAAAGATTTTTATAATGTTATATTGTTCGTACCTGAGAAAGGAAAGGAGATAAATCTGATAGAATTGTCTGCCGAAGGCTGCTCACAGTAGATGCAATAGATGCGATAAATAAATGTACATGTCTTTTGGGTCAGAGTCATCTCTAACAAAACAAAACAAAAATCTTCATCATCAGACTCTCTGCCCCGAATATCTGTTCCATGAAGCATTGCTCTCGTGCAGACTTGTTATATTTTTTTACACTTTTGAATTCTTTAGTCAAAACCTATAATGATGTTTTGCAGTGATGCTCTGGTACCTTTTTAACAAATCTATAAAATATATATTTTTGTTCTCTTTTTTTAAAGATTTTTTCTTGCACCATTGATCCTCAACTTTCTTATTTTTCATCATCAGCCTGTATGCGTAGTTGAAGTATGTAGTTGTGTTATTTGTGGTATGTTGGTAACACTTTACAAATGCTCTAAAATCAATGCACTTACTTACATGTGAAGAATATATGGGGGTGATTTTGTATATACTGTACTCAAATGGTCTCACTGCTTTTGATCATCAAATAGTGTATTAGAACTTCTCATACCATGATCTGCTAATGTTTCATCTGCTGTCACACAACAAAGTGCTGGGGAAATGCCAACACAAAAAAAGGCTGCATGGGTCTGTCTGGCACAGAAACAGACATACTAAGCCCTTTTCTGGCTTGCTGACATCACAAATAACATAGCTTTGGACATTAATAAAAATACAGCTGAATCAGTGTTCCAATAGATTTTATGTGTGACTGTGGGAGAGATGTTAGCCAATCAGTGAATAGGCAATAGTAATACAGATTTCTCCATTAAGAGTTAAAACACACAACCCCGCTCCTTCCATGTCATCTTTGTCAACTTTACTAAGTTCTTTGTTTTACAGACAATGCAGGGCAATCATCTCATATTCAGACATACTTGTATACACAAATGGTTTTATATTCAGTTATAGGTCTGTTTACCCACCTATATGAACCTTTGTGGCTTTTTAAACTTAGCAATATGCACATTTATCCAAATATTTGAAGCAGAGCTAAATTTTCATATGTAAACATTTTCAAATTGTAAGTAAAAACTGTGAATTCATGCAGACTTGCAAATCTGTGCTAATTTTTGAACACAGGGTGGGATTAGGAAAAGTCCAAAAGGGGGGTGTTGACAGTCTATGACCTCTGAGATGTGCATCCAGCAAAGACTAAGCTAAGTGGTCATCAAAAATTTGGGGTCATGCTGCTATGCCTGTGCATTAAGAAAGCCACAAAAACACATTCTCTGCAATTCATAAAGAAGGTCATAGACCGCTTTAAAATTCTGTAATTCTCTGACACAGCAAATGTTCGTGTCTGTGACAAATTCATGTATCTATCAGGAACAAGTACATGAATTTGTTGTCTGGTGGCATGGTAGGGGATGGCATTGAGGCCAAATAACTACTGGATACTCAATCTCCAATGCAGGCTCAGCCTAATTCCCCTGTTTTCCACAACCTCCCCTCCCCCCTCCTTTCTCCACCTTCACCACACAGCGGCATTGATTGCTAAGCTGCAGTGGGCTGTGCAGCTGACAGTGTTATAGCAACCATTGACTGCTTCCAGGAGATTTCCCTGTTGACAGCTGAAAGTAAACAAAGAATTTGGGATCTAAATAAAATACATTTAACACACTACATGAAAATTAAGCAACCCCTTCTCATTGTCAGCCTTGTCTGTATCTACCTCCCCAAAATGCTACAGCATTTCTTGTGCTCATTGAGGTTCTTCCCAATCAGCCACATTCTCATATTTGCCATTCTCTGGGAAACCTTCAGAGCTGTGCAAGTAATTGGAACCTACGGAGCGTCATATACAGACAGATACAGACAGAAATGGCATGGAGGAGGAGTGGTGAATTATCACTTTGTGTGTGATATTTATCTTATTTGGATTCCCACCCCTTTGTTTATTTTCAGCTGTCAGCAAGGGAATCTCCCAGCAAGCAGCTGAATGGGGCCTGTCCAGAAAACTGTCCAAAACTGTTGAAAGCCCTCCTTGAACTTGGTGCAGGTCCTTTTAAGGAAAATTTCTGTTCTGTTTTAAGAGTATTTAATAAAATAGTTTTTCACAGTATTTAATGACAACAGATATACAGATATTTACAATGATCATCGCATTATCAGGTGGTTTTGTTGCCAACTACTGCTTATTATTCCAGTAAACCTGAACTGATATAGGCTGCCAATGTTGTTCACGTCTTCTTAAAATACCAGCATTTACAAAGCAATGTCAACAATGGTCTGATCAATACAAATGTTTCTTTCAGTTAATGTTGGAAAACACTCTTCTGGCTTTGATGACTCTGCAATCAGCTTCCCATGTTTTGTGCTTCGCATCACTGCAGAAGTCTCTAGCAAGAAAAGTAGGAAGGAAGGAAGGATGGAATAGAGGGAAATGAGGAGTGGTCTTAGATCAAATTATTAGGAACCCCCCCCCCCCCCCACCCTTCCCCTAATAGAAGATAAACAGTTCAGAATCATACATATTCGTAAACAATTACAAATCTCCAAAGTTTTAATTTAATGCATAATAGCAGCAGTATTCTCTTTGGGAATATACAGAAGATTCACCAAGTGCAATGACATTGCAATAACTCTTAAGAGAAAAGACATTTTAAAGTTAAATGCAGACAAAAAAGACACAAATTAATGTAGCTCTGTATTAATTAATACATTAGTAAATGTATTTTTTATTACAAGCAGTGCACCTGAATTTGACTTGGTATACATGTCTTACAGTCCTTGCACAGCAGAACAGGAGTGTGAGCAAAATAAGCAACACAAAGAGCTAACCAGTTAATGTGCTGACAAAAAGTATGCTAATAGGAACAGAAAACAGAGTGAAAAAAATTAGCTCATCATGGTGCTGCTTTTCTGTTCACTGACCATTCACAGAGGTGGGTCCAGGAGGACCTGGGCTTAGATAAAAATAGGTGAAATTATGCTGGCTATTAAACTAAAGATATCTAGTGACATATAATGCTAGGGGGAATCTCTAGATTCAAGGTAAATATTGCAGCAAAGTCTCTTTTTTGCTATTTTATCCTTTGTTGGGCTATTCATTTTTATCTTGTTTTTGGCTGGAGTTCTGCTTTGTTTAGAGGGAAAATGTCTTGAGACAACATTATTAAGAAAATGACCTACACATCAAGTAAATAAATTCTTCAGCAATCCTCTTTGCTGATTTCTACAGTACTGTTACAGGGTGACAAACTATGTGAGTTAACAGGCCAGTGTTTTAACACATAATGTAAGCTTCAAAGTTGTTGTTGAAATCAAAATGTAACCAAGCTTGAGAGCTCATAACTGAAACAAATATTTCTTACCTCCAATTAATTCTCCTTCAATCTATTTTAATCTATTATAATAACACCTTCATGTGAAGATATTCTATTTTTGCTTACAGACATATCCTTTAATTCATGTAATGCTTAAAAATAAGTAAATATGAAGATAGTAAAATTTCCTATGTGGCTGTGGTATCCTGTATGATCCTATATGATCTAAAGGTAATATTCGCTATTGCAGAATTTCATTTGTGCATGTTATTCGTATGTATCATAATGCAATATAACATAAATATGCAATATATATATATATATATATAATATATATATATATATATATATATATATATATATATGTAATATCAAGAAGATTGAGGCACACACAGGTCTTGGATTTTGATGTTACCTTCAGAAAAGTGGGCTTTGATGTTTATCTTGATGTCCCTTGATTTTATCATGGCTTGCATTTATTAAAGCTAGAAGTGTTTAATATATATATATATATATATATATATATATATATATATATATATATATATATATATATATATATGTATATACACACAGAATTTTTGCAAATATTTTATTATATCTTTTCATGTGACAACACTGAATAAATGACACTTTGCTACAATGTAAAGCAGTGAGTGTACAGCTTGTATAACAGTGTAAATTTTCTGTTCCCCTCAAAATAACTCAACACACAGCCATTATTATCTAAACCGCTGGAAACAAAAGTGAGTACACCCCCTAAGTGAAAATGTCCAAATTGGCCCCAATGTGTCTATATATATTTTGTGGCCACCATTATTTTCCAGCACTGCCTTAACCCTCCTGGGCATGGAGTTAACCAGAGCTTCACAGGTTGCCACTGGACTCCTCTTCCACCCCTCCATGACGACATCACAGAGCTGGTGGATGCTAGAGATCTTGTGCTCCTCCACCTTTCGTTTGAGGATGTCCCACAGATGCTCAATAGGGTTTAGGTCTGGAGACATGTTTTGCCAGTCCATCACCTTTACCCTCAGCTTCTTTAGCAAGGCAGTGGTCATCTTGGAGGTGTGTTTGGGGTCGTTATCACATTGAAATACTGCCCTGCGGCCTAGTCTCCGAAGGGAGGGGATCATGCTCTGCTTCAGTATGTCACAGTACATCTTTAGAAGAGTCTTTCTTCTGGGACGACAGCCATGCAGACCTATTTGATGCAGTGTGTGGTGTATAGACTGAGCACTGACAGGCTGACCCCCCACCCCTTCAACCTCTGCAGCAATGCTGGCAGCACTCATACGTCTATTTCTAAAAGACAACCTCTGGATATGACGCTGAGCACGTACGCTCAACTTCTTTGATCGACCTTGGCGAGGCCTGTTCTGAGTGGAACCTGTCCTGTTAAACCATTGTATGGTCTTGGCCACCATGCTGCAGCTCAGTTTCAGGGTCTTGGCAATCTTCTTATAGCCTAGGCCATCTTTATGTAGAGTAACAATTCTTTTTTCAGATCCTCAGAGAGTTCATTGCCATGATAAAATGGCTGAGTGGGCCCAATTTGGACAATTTCACTTAGGGGTGTACTCACTTTTGTTCCCAGTGGTTTAGACATTAACGGCTGTGTGTTGAGTTATTTTGAGGGAACAGCGAATGTACACTGTTATACAAGCTATACTACTTTACTTTGTAGCAAAGTGTCATTTCTTCAGTGTTGTCATATGAAAAGATATAATAACATATTTACAAAAATTTGAGGGGTGTACTCACTTTTTTGAGATACTGTATATAAATATAGTGGGTATAGAAAATAATCCCCAGCCCCCCATTAAAAGAACCACATTTTGTTGCTTTGCAGCCTGAAATGAAGACAGACACCCCCTTATGTCAGTATTTTGTTAAACCACCTTTTGCTTTAATTACAGCCTTTAGTCTGTTGGTATATGTCTCTACTAACTTTGCACATCTAGACTTTGCAATATTTGCCCACTCTTTTTTGCAGAACTGCTCAAGTTCAGTTAAATTTGACCATTTGTGGACTGCAGTCTTCAAGTCATTACACAGATTTTCAATGGGGTTTAAGTCTGGGCTCTGATTAAGCCATGCAAGGACATTCACCTTTTTCTCCTTCAACCACTGTGTGGTCATTTTTCCTGTGTGCTTCTGGTCATTGTCATGTTGGAAGGTAAACCTTCTTCCCATTAACAACTCTCTGGCAGAGGGCAGCAGATTTTCCTCAAGAAGTTGATGGTATTCTGCCCCATCCATTTTTATTTTATCCTGACAAGTGCTTCAGTCCATGCTACAGAAAAACACCACTATAACAGGATATTACCACCTCCATGCTTTCCTGTAGGGATGGTGTTATTTGGATGGTGAGCTGTATTGGATTTCCACCAGACATATAGTTTGGTGTTGAGGCCAGATAATTCATTTTTAGTCTCATCTGACCATAACAACTTTTTCCATGTGGCCGCATAATCTTCAAGGTGCAGTTAAGGTGGTCAGATGAGACTAAAATTTAATTATTTGGCCTCAACACCAAACAATATCTCTGGAAATCCAAGAAATCCAATACAGCCCACCATCCATTCCTACAGTAAAGCATGGAGATGGTAATATCCTATTATGGGGGTATTCCTCTGTAGAAGGGACTGGGGAACTTGTCAGGATAGAAGAAAAATGGATGGGGCAAAATACCATCAACTTCTTGAGGAAAATCTGCTACCCTCTGCCAGAAAGTTGTCAATGGGAAGAAGGCTTACCTTCCAACATGACAGTGACCCAAAGCACACAGCAAATATGACCAAACAGTGGCTGAAGTAGAAAAAGGTCCATGTGTGGCTTAGTCAGTGCCTAGACTTGAACACCATTAAAAATCTGTGGAATAACTTGAAGACTGCAGTCCAAAATCGGTCACCATCAAATGTAACTGAACTTGAGCAGTTCTGCAAAGAAGAGTGGGCAAATATTGCAAAGTTTAGATGTGTACGGTTAGTAGAGACATATCCCAACAGACTAAAGGCTGTAATTAAAGCAAAAGGTGGTTCAACAAAACAATGACATAAGGGGGTGATCCTTTTTCCAACTCAGTGATTCTGTTTTTGAATTTTTTTGAATTTTTGTATTTTGTTCTGACATGGTGTGATATATTTCACGTGGATGTTATAAGTTACATTAGTAAATACAGCTAGATAAAAACAAAAACTGTGTCTGTCTTCATTTCAGGCTGCAAAGCTACAAAATTTGATTATTTTAAAGGGGGGTGATTCTTTTTTATACCCACTGTATGTGTGTGTGTGTATATATATATATATATATATATATATATATATATATATATATATATATATATATATATATATATATATATATATATATATATATATATATATATATATATATATATATATATATATATATATATTATATGTACATAGATGGAGTGCTTGATTAGGAATACCTGTATATCTGGTTAGTATAGCAATTTTCTAAATAGCCAATCACGTGACAGCAGAACAATGCATGAGATTATACAGAAACAGTTTCAGGAGGTTCAGCTATGTTCACATGAAATGCCAGTATACATTTTGATGGAACACCTTGATGGAACACTACTTTAACACCGATAACCACTAAGTTTTGCTATGGTGAACAGATAAGCATCTCAGAATAGACAACAAGTTGACCGGTGGGATACAACATCAGACCATGCTGAGTTCCACTGTCAGTCAAAAATAGAAAACAGTTAAGGACTAAAAAATGTAACCTGGCCTGCTAATTCTAATTTTTTACTGAGGAACACAGATAGTAGGGTGAGAATTTGGTGTCAACAGCATGAATATATAGACCCAACCTGTCTTGTGTGAACAGTCAAGGCTGCTGGTATAATTGTTTGGCAAAGGTTTTCTTGGCACATTTTGGGCCTGTTTATACAAATAAATAATCAATGATCACAGCGTATATGTGTTGTTGCTGACTATATGCATCCCTTTATGGTCACAATTTATTATACTATAGTGTTCCTCGTAAAGTGCTTAGTTAGTGTCTATATATACGTACAAACACAGATACATATACTGCTTTTGAAACAAAAAAACTTGTTGCATGGATCACTATCAATAAATGTAAGGCCTTTCATGGCATTAAAACAAAAGTTCTGTCATCATCTCAATGGCTGAGGCAGATGGAGATGATTTCATCTAGACATGTGCACACTGAAATATTTCGTTTCGGAATTTCGTTTTCGTACGAAAAATACATTTATTTAGTTACTCCCGAAATTCGTTTTTATTCATTTTGTTTTTCGTTAAAAATTGCATTCGTCCGAAAATCCAAATTAAGGTCGAATCTGTCATTGAAGGCTTATGGTGTCTGTCGAATGTTCAAAGAAGATTCGACGGAGCAGCTAAACTGTACAACGCCGTATAGTTTACCTGCTCCGTCGAATCTTCTTAGAACTTTCAACAGACACCATAAGCCAAACTACGTGTGTACTTAGTTCTAGCTATTTTACGGCTCCTCCTCTTTGGTTACAATCAGCCAATAACATTCATCATCATCATTATTTTTATTTATCTTTTCTCCCCTAAGTCGAATCTTTTCTCCCCTACGTCGAATCTTTTCTCCCCTACGTTGAATCTTTTCTCCCCTACGTCGAATCTTTACTCCCCTACGTCGAATCTTTTCTCTCTACGTCGAATCCTTTCTCTATGTGGAATAAGCTTGGACTAATAGAGCTAAGGTTAGGCACATTCGACCACAGGTTCGATGGACACAGATTGTTATTGTCATCATCATGTCGAATCTCCTATCTATATCGAACTGTTGTAGCAACGAAAACGAAAATAAAGCATTTGTTTATGTAGAATCTTTCGTTTTTCGGATTCTGCACTTTCGTTATCGTTTGTTAAAACGATAACGAAAATACCTAAAAATCGGACGAAAATGCATTCGGACGAAAACGAATGCACATGTCTAATTTCATCAGAAATCATGGTCTCTTAAAGGAAGCTTTGCCTGGTAGAAATTTGTAAGCTGCTATTGCTGCCCTCCTTCTGAAAATATCAGTTCCCTGACTGTCCATGGTTTCAAAATGTCTATGAGTCAGGAATTGGTGAAGTCAAAAGGCAAAACTGTAGACCTGTATACTTGTCCCAGGAAAGTGAGTCAAAGTATTGGAGCCACTTGATCAGCTAGGCAGCTAACATTTTCAGAAGTAGAGGTCAATAATGGCAGGCTGTACGTTTCAATCAGTGAAGAGTTTATTTTAACAAATAAATAAAAAACATATAACTGGCCACAACTGAAATATTTACTGCAAACAAGGTACATAATTATACGTACACATAAAATGGCAATGCTTTAACTCTCTCCCAATAGTTTAGGTAAATTTTCAGTTTGCTTTAAAACTGTCCCAGATTCAGATAAATAAACAATAAGTGAGATTTATCATTCAAGCAACAATAAAGATCAGACATCCATCTGGTGCCAATCAGGCTGTCTCTTATTTAGCAAAGGACTTCTGAGAGTGTTTGTGTCTGCATACAACCCCTGCACCTCCAATCCTAGACAGTTCTCCGTGACAGTTTTGCAAACATTTAAAATATATATCATATTACTTCTAATAAACAAACACCTAGGAATTAGTCATGGGCATGTTGTATATTGATGCAATGTTTGAGCAGAAGTGGAGCGACATAGGGAGTCCAGTTATTATCCTGTTGTAAATACGCTTCATAAACCCTTATAATGCCTGTTTTGCATTGCCTATTTAGAAAAATGAATAAATCAAATTTATAATTTTTTTTAAAAAAGTTGATACTTTTAGGGTCCATTTACTCTGGTCTGTCTTGGTGTGTGGCTCAAATGTGTTATTTTGCTTTGTGCTAACATACACTATATTACCAAATGTATTGAGACGCCTGCTGTTACAAACACATGAACTTTAATGGCATCCCAGTCTTGATCTATAGGGTTCAATATCAAGTGGGCCCATCCTTTGCAGCTATAACAGCTTCAACTCATCTGGGAAGGCTGGCCACAAGGTTTAGGAGTGTGTCTATGGGAATGTTTGACCATTCTTCCAGAAGTGCATTTGTGAGGTCAGGCACTGATGTGGATGGGAAGGCCTGGCTCGCAGTGTCCGCTCTAGTTTATCCCAAAGATGTTCCATCGGGTTGAGGTCAGGACTCTATGCAGGCCAGTAAAGTTCCTCCACCCCAAACCTGCTCAT
Organism: Aquarana catesbeiana; assembly: GCF_042186555.1. Lineage (NCBI taxonomy): Eukaryota > Metazoa > Chordata > Amphibia > Anura > Ranidae > Aquarana > Aquarana catesbeiana. The sequence goes on along the minus strand of NC_133328.1, from coordinate 197,909,450 downwards.
TCATGTCTTTATGGACCTTGTTTGTGCACTGGTGCGCAGTCATGTTGGAACAGGAAGGGGCTATCCCCAAATTGTTCCCACAAAGTTGGGAGCATAAAATTGTCTAAAATGTCTTGATGTGCTGACACCTCAACCTTCCTGGCGGTATTCCTGAGTGTGGCTTGCGGTTCATTTTCATTACCATTATCAGTAACCCTGAGCCACACTCGGGATTGCATCACAGGATCCTGGTCCAGGTTACTTATCTTGTCACCAGGATCCTGCGATGTCCCCCCGCTGTGTCCCCCGCCGGATCCTCTGCCCGATGCTCTGTGTGCCGGGCTCTGTTCCTTGCGAGCGGCACAACGCATGGGGGCAGAGCCCGGCGACAAATTCAAAAAGTACAAAAAACATAACACATACAGTACACTGTAATCTTACAGATTATATTACTGTATCAAATCATTTCACATCCCTTTTGTCCCTAGTGTTTTGTCCAGTGCCCTGCATGCACTTTTATATTATATATACTGATTTTTCTGCCTGGAAACTTAAAATTGTCCATGGCGACCAAAAAGCGTCCCTTTATGTAAAAAGTGGTTTTAGACCAGCTAGAAAACAGCAATAGTAAATTAGAGCACTTGCAGAATTGAGCAATAGTGATTTGTGGGGAAATTCATTTTATTAGTATTATATTATTATTTTTTATAATTATTTATAGTTATTTATTATATTATAATTTATGATTTTGATTTTCAAACTTTATCATACCCAAAATGTCTACTAGACTCTTGTTTGGACAGATTTAAGTGTGTTATTACTAAGAATTACAGGTCTATATATATAATATAAAACGCCAAATTTCTATGCAAAACAATGTACCGCTTTGAGATTAAAAAATCTGACCTAATCATACCACCAGGGAGGTTAAGAGTTCCCTTCACTGGAACTAAGGGGCCAAGCCCAACCCCTGAAAAACAACCCCGCACCATAATCCCCTCTATACCAAATGATTTGGACCAGTGCACAAAGAAAGGTCCATAAAGACATGGATGAGTGAGTTTGGGGTGGAGGAACTTGACTGACCTGCACAGAGTACTGACCTCAACCCGATAGAATATCTTTGGGATGAATTAGAGCGGAGACTGCAAGCCAGGCCTTCTTGTACAACACCAGTGCCTGACTTCACAAAAGCTCATTTGGAAGAATGGTCAAACATTCCAATAGACACACTCTTAAACCTTGTGGACAGCCTTTCCAGAAGAGTTGAAGCTGGTATAACTGCAAAGGGTGGGCCAACTTAATATTGAACCCTACGGACTAAGACTGGGATGCCATTAAAGTTCATGTGTTTGTAAAGGCAGGCGTTCCAATACGTTTGGTAATATAGTGTATGTTGCATTAAGACAACCCAATTATTTGAACTGTCAAGCAACACACCAAAACAGACTGAAAATCAGATGTGCATCATTTTTTTCCTCTAATGAAGCACACCACAGCTCACAGTAGTATGTTTAGCGTGCATTGTAGTGTGTTGCAATGCATGCTCTTCGAAAGTATGTCAAGTTAGTGCACTGGCTTGCCATTAAAATGAATGACAATGCATTGTACTATTCACACTTCTTCAGTGCAATGAGTAGTGGCAAAGTGCATTAGTGCATTGCGGTGCCATTTATTTTTAATGGCACCCTAATGCAATAACCTAAAGCACCTCCAATGCGCATGCGTTAAAGCACACCACAAAGCACAGTAACACATTATTGTGTCTGGTGGAGCACTGGGAAAAATGGCTCATGTCTGATTTTTGGTCTATTTTGCTGCATTCAAATGAATAGGCTGTCTTAATGCACTGCTTGCTAACATGCTGTACAATGCGTGTTAACGCGTATGTTTTAATACCACACACCACAACAGACCAATGGTAATTTGCCCTAAAGTTTCGACACCTTGCATATTTTTAAACCTTTCTATGTCTGCTAAACAAAAGGAAGTCTCACGATAAGTGTAACATTTTCAGTGTTACACATGTTCCTCTACTAATACAAAGGTTTAATTAACACTTTTATCCAAAAATGGCCTAGGTATAGCAAGAACAAAATTAAGAGAGTTATGCTGTTGTCACTGCAGCAAAGGGGAGCTGCTCCTAAAGAGACACTGTCACCCAGGGCCCAATGACAACTGCAATCATAACACACTAACACTCTCCTCTCTGGTGGTCAATTGCAGCTCCTTCCTCGGCCACAGCTGACTCAAAATACTAATTGATTCTGGGTATGGGGGAACATGTGACTTTTTCCTATGAAGCAGAACTAGAGGCCAATTAATGGCCCAAGGCGCTGTAGCATACCTAGGGGGATGACATCACCACTCCATCCTAGGCTCCAACACCAGGAAACATTAGGTATTTTGGTGGTGGCATTGACAGAGGAAGGAGCATCATTTGATCACTGGAGGTATCAGTGGGTGGGTGTCGGAATGATTTGCATAGACACTGTCACTTTGCCCTGAATAGGCAAGGTGACAATGGGGTTGATTTACCAAAACTGGTGAGTGCAAATTCTGGTGCAGCTGTGCATGGTAGCCAAGCAGCTTCTGACTTGTTCAGCTTGTTCAATTGAGCTTTGACAAAAAAAAAAAAAAAAAAGGAAGCTGATTGGTTTGTAGAGATGCACCAGATTTGTCACTTTCCAATTTTAGTAAATCAATCTTAGTGTCTCTTTAAGCACTCATTTCTGGAACAGCTCTGGAGCTAAGGTTTCTGGAGTTGCCTGGAGCTTGAAATTAGGGTTTTGTTAGGGTCTGATGTCGGCCTGGAGCAGAAGATCAACTCTTAGAGCTACCAAAAAACAGAATCTGCCAAATTTGGAGCACTACCCACTCTAGATTACTGCCCTGTGTACTGAAAAAAATGTTAAATCTTTATAATAAGTACCTGTCAGCAGTGAGCTATATTGAACAAAAATTCCTCTCATAATATCTGATCAAGTTCTGCATAATTTGTCCATTTTCAGAGATGTATGCTTCAAGTTCAACAGGAAATTCATTTTGAATGTTAAAATATTCTGAAATGTTCTTTTGCTACAAAAATTATTTGTAAAAACATAGAGCTCAAGCTATGGTAATGCTAACCGGTACATTTTCCGATGCCACCATATTAAATTAGAAACATCTGTTTTATTTATACAATTATTCAAATAGTTTAAAGGATAAAATCCTAAAAAATAATACATAAACCTTATAGCAAAAAATATACATATAATTATTTGTCTTTGCGTATATAAGTGATGTATAATTTTGTATTTATATTTATATCATATTTATATTAGTTGCTTGCGTCCATGTGTGTCAATGTGTCAGCACATATTCATTTTTACGAGTTCTGAGTTCAACAGTAGAGTCCTTCATTGGCTGAGAGCTTTTAAAAATAAAAAACTACCAGCTTTAAAAGTCCTTGATGAAAGATTTATGTCACCGCTGTGGACAGAGTGCTGGCTTGATGCATTTTCCTTTGTAAAGTACTAAATTAGCAGGGCAGTGACATCCAGCCACACACGGCCTGATGCATGGACCAATTTCATTCCAGTTTTCACATGTCTTCAGGCATCCTGGACCACAGGTGTCATATACAGCTCCATGTTTACACTGAGTTGCTGAAAAAAGAAAAGCAAAGAAAATTACCTTAATAGTTCTCACTTTACATATTGCTATTTTATGACTGGCAGGAGCATCCTTTATATAGCTGTCCAAGCACTAGCTTTAGTTCTCAGCAATAATGGAAGTTCGGTAAACATAGAACAACATGTACTATTCTATCAATTGATGCAATTGGACAAAATATGAATGGATTGAATGACGCAGAATAATGTTTAGTGGGATTACCTTCCTGAAACAACATTAGAGAAGTAGAAGGTAAGATGAGCAAAGTACCTGTTGATATACATTTAGGCATCTGATGACAGGCAAATATATTTTATTTGCATACCATTTGTTTAACTGTTGGAAATGAATGCCCTTTTTAAAGCAGACCCTACACAACAAAGAAAGGTCTTCTTAAAGGAGATGTATGGGGTACATAAAAAAACAAACCTTCATACTCACCTCGATGCTGCAGCATCGGTGTGATGCTGCAGCTGTCCCATGTCAGTTCTAACACAGATAACTGAGCGATCACATGACCATCGCTTAGTTCTCTGCCTGCTCGGAGCAGAGAGAAGTGACTTCAGTCACCTCTCTCCGCTCTGCCCCTCCGGTGCTCACAGGAGCGCCAGGCAGGAGATGAGGCAGGCACAGTTTGGCTTTGGCTCTCAGCCAAGTGCTGATAATCAGGCAGCTGAGTGGATCCTGACAATTTGGTTGGGATCCTCCTAGAGCCTGGAGCGGCTGTATGATGTCAGCTGATAGCGGCCAATAGCCTGCTATCAGCTGACTCTGGGTCACAGGAGAGCAAAACTAAGTGCACTCCTATGACCCAGAAGAGAAGTATGGCCAAAAAGCTTTGGCCATGTTTCTCTTTTCAAACTTAAGTGCAGCCAAAATAAAAAAAAAACAAAAAGCACATGGGACATTACTTTAAGTCAGTAGGATGTATCCCTTGTGCTGGTACCTTTTCTTTTAGTTGAAATCCTCCTTTGTCCATGGCTCCCCACCCCCACCACCGTAATCTTACAGAGAGGCAGAAGTTAATAATGGGGGCTGTCACAGGCTGTCATCAAGAGAGCCCGGCTATGCCTGCCCTTTCTGCCCAGCTGCTCCATTCACAGAAGCCATACTACAGCTTCTATGAAACAGGATCTATGAATGGAGGAAAGATAGATGATTGATGGATCAACCCCCTTAAATGCATAGATTGTGTTTCATTCATGCTTCTATTGATGGAGCAGCTGAGCGGAAATGGCGGGCATAGTTGGGTTCTCTTGATGACACCCTGTGTAGCCCATTACTTCTATTAACCCCTGTCACATCAGAATATTATGGTGGCTGAGGTGGGGGGACATGGAGAGAGGACTATTTCAACTAAAAAAAGAGGCATCAGCAAAAGGAGCACTTCCTACTGACTGTAAGTTATGTCTTTTGTGCAGATTTTTCTGTTTTTGTTTTGGCTGGACTTAGCCTTTCATACATTGGCAACCCCAAAGCAATTTGCTGCATTATATGAAAAAAAAGAACCTGGTGAGAATTTTTTTCTATAATATACTAATCTTACCCCCAGCTTCTGCACAGCAGAGGGGGATGTCACAATCCAACTAGCGACATCAGTACTGCAAATCTCACAAGAAGATGATCCAACAGGGTCCAACCTTTCTCCTTTCACTTCATTGTAGCAATTTATTATGGGAGAGGGGGTCCTGGTGTATTAAGTGGACCTTGCTTTTAAGTGCAAGGTCCACTTTAACAATAATAGTGAAAAGGACAAACTCTTAAAACTGCCATTAAAAACTGAGTGCCAAATCTAACTTCACTACAATAACACTACAGATAGCGCAAATATAAAAAAGGAAAACTAATGATTGAAAAATAACTTCTTGCTAAGATGATATGTGTATCAAAATGCATCTGTGTTGGCATGATCTCTAAATTCTTAAATGTAGGAGCCACTGGGGCATCATGATGTATACGATTGTTATTTGGGCAGCCTGCCAAAGAGCACAGGAGACCAAGAGGGAAATGCAGAAAAGTTGAAGTAGCTGCAAAAGGTTAAAATACAAATTTGCCAAAGCAAATGAAACATTTGAAAGTGTGATTTACGTAGGGCAGAAGTTGAAATGATGTAAACGCAGTACTGTGTATATTATTTGTACAATGTCAACAATTCGTAAAAATTATACAAAAACAGTCATCTGCAATGAGATAAATGTTTTCTGTCATGGCTTCATAATGCAATTAGATATTAAATAGCACTGCTCTTTACTCAGTTTGAAAAATAAATGTTATTTATCTCTTCAAACAGCAGACAATATTATCACAGCACCCCCTAATCTATCAATATTCAACAAAGAACCTGACGTTTGGAGTATCTGCTGATGTTAGGCATATACTGATGTGACAGATAAAAACAACATGCTAAGTGGGCTCCTTCTGACATATAAAAAGGCTTTGGGATCATTGTTCCATGTTCCAGCTAAGTGCAGCTCATGGCTATTGCTAGGCACCTGTACATTACAGTTAGGGCTGTCACATAAAGTATAGTTACAGATTTAGAAAGATTGAAAAAATACAAAAAGTTTATCTAGTTCAATGAATAGAAAAATTAAATATAATAAGTAATTAGAAACAAAGAAAATAACTCCATATACAGAATCCTATACCCACAGATGATCCAGGGGAAGACACAAAACCTATAAAGCATGGTCAAATTTGCTCCAGCAAGGGAAAAATTAATTTCTTTCCAATTCCCCAAAATGTCAATCAGATATTCCCTGGACATTATTTTAGTGGTCTGGCAGGTTAAAATGCTAATTTTTGCTATGTGATTAACCACATGCCGACCGCCATACGCCGATTTACGTTGGCAGAATGGCACGGACAGGCAAAAGGGCGTTTACTTGTACGTCCCTTTAAAATTCCCACCTAGCGGGCGATTGCACTGAGGAGAGTCAGAACTAATGTAAACAAGGCATTTCCCTGTTCTTCCTAGCAACATGACAGAGATCTACTACTCCCAGTGATCAGGAGCAGTGATCTCTGTCATGCTGTATTGAGCCCATCCCCCCTACAGTTAGACCACTTTCATACTGAGGTGCTTTACAGGCGCTACAGCATTAAAAATAGCGCCTGCATAGTGCCTGTAAAGAGCCTCTCCTGTCTCTCCAGTGTGAAAGCCCGAGGGCTTTCACACTGGAGCGGTGCGCTTGCAGGACGGTAAAAAAAGTCCTGCAAGCCGCATCTTTGCAGCGGTGTATACACCGCTCCTAAAGCACCCCTGCCCATTGAAAACAATGGGGCAGCGCCGCCAAACCACCGCTGCATCGGCGATTTGCGGGCGGTTTTAACCCTTTTTCAGCCGCTAGCAGGGGTTAAAACCACCCTGCTAGCAGCCGAATAGCGGCGCTAAAACAACGGTAAAGTGGCACTAACAATAGCGCTGCTTTACTGCTGACACCCGGTGGGCTCTTAGAACACATCCAGGGAACACACTTAACCCCTTGATCGCCCCTTAGTGTTTAACCCCTTCCCTGCCAGTGACCTTTATAAAGTAATCAGTGGCTATTTTTAGCCCTGATCGCGGTATAATTGTCAATGGTCCAAAACAGTGTCAAAAGTGTCCAATCTGTCTGCCACAATGTCACAGTCATGATAAAAATCCCAGATCACTGCCATTACTAGTAAAAAAAATAATAATAATAAAAATGCCATAAATCTATTACCTATTTTGTAGACGTTATAACTTTTGCGCAAAAACCAATCAATATACGCTTATTGCGTTTTTTACCACAAATATTTAGAAGAATACATATCGGCCTAAACTGTGGAAGAAATTTGTTTTTTTATATATTTTTAGGGGATATTTACTATAGCAAAAAGTAAAAACAATTGCTTTTTTTTCAAAATTGTCGCTCTTTTTTTGTTTATAGCGCAAAAAATAAAAACCGCAGAGGTGATCAAATACCACCAAAAGAAAGCTCTATTTGTGGGAAAAAAAGGACATCAATTTTGTTTGGGTACAGCATCTCACGTCCATGCAATTGTCAGCTAAAGCGACGCAGTGCCGAATCGTAAAAAATGCTCTGGTCAGGAAGGGCTTATATCATTCCGGGGATGAAGTGGTTAATAGAAAAGAGATCATAAATCCAGTGTTTTCCCTAAAAAAGGTAGCGACTTTAATCACAACTCTTAACATTTATGAACACAATCAGACATTATCTATTGCATTGACAGGTATTAATCACAATATATCTGCAGTAACTTTTGGTCTATTGTTCAACAAGGCAGCCTATCATGCTAATTGAGCAATAGGTATCTATGAAGGGAATGGGTGGGAGTGGGCAACCTTCGACACTACAGTGGCTGTAGAAAATAACTATGATTGACACAAAACAAACCAAAATACCCATGAAATGAGCATAGTTCATTAGACAATGATTGTGAATGATAACAATGATCCGTGAGTGTGTATATATAAATGTGTGTTTATATTTTGCAAGAATGTGTATCTTTTTCTTTTTTACAATAGAAGCTGAAAATGGCAAGTGCCTTTTCAGCAGCTATCTTTTTTGCTAATTAAAGTAATTATGCCATGAGCCAAAATACCTGTGTGATTAGCCTGTCATAGAAGCAGCCATTCCCTGACTCAAGTGCCACATTCTAGCTTTAGGGTTGTGACTCAATGAATAGACCTAGCTTTATTGCCTTCTCTGACTGCTAATATAATTGTCTGTAAAATATTTTTGTATTAGTTCCCATATTATGCACAGTTGAAATCAGAATGAGTGGGAGGTTATGCAGTATAAGGCTACCAGGGCTGTACTGTATTGTACAATGCTGACAATTAAATGTGTATTTTTAGGCTGTAGACTCCTTCTGTGTTCCTTGTGACACAATAAACTGTTTACACTAAAATTTACTTGGGGTACATAGAAGTACCATGGAGGAGGAAGGTCATGAAGTATGCTGAAGAATGGGCTTGGCATGATGTAGTCATGTTTTGAGGAAGTAATTAAATAGCAACAGGCTTTTTACACATGGCATAGCTTCCCATGGTCCTGGCCACTGTTGTTGATCAGCCACAGGCAATTTCATTTTTGGCAACCAGAAATAGGTCTATTCTTCACCAGATTGATTGTATGAAACTTGGACAGGAGCGCAACTGGCAACTGTACAGAGACCCCTCCTTGTAAAATCAAGGTGCCTGGTAATATACATTTCTGCTTCTTTATACACAATAACTAACAATATTGTAACTCACTACTAACAGTAGCGCAAACATTGTGAACATTTTGTACCAGAGGGATCAGGAGATGCAGAGATTTAAAAGATTTTTTCCTATGATGCTAAAAAGGAAGAAGACTGATTATAGTATTTTCCAAAGACGTATCTGGAAGGCAGCCCAGACAGCTTGGGACCAAGAAGTTCTAGGATACAATTTGTTAAAGCATGTGTAAACCCCAAATCTATTTTTCAGTATGTTAGGTATTATACTTCATTTTTTTTTCTTACTAAATACCATTTTCTTTAAAAAGAAAATAAAAGGAATATTTTTTGTGACTCTTTTGCAGAGTTTCTTACTTGAAGAACCTACAAGTAACAGCATGTTCACTCTCAATTAGTGTTGCCAGCTGCCCTGCGTGCTCCTTTAGTTGGTCTTTGGGCTACAATCAGGTCTTATGGTTAGGTAGCCCCATGGCCAACTGAAGGAGCGAACATGGCAGGCTGACAATGCTGCTGGTAATTGTTGAGGCAGTGGCTTAGTGTTGTCAGCCTACAACAGAAAGTGCTGTTACTGGCAGGACCTCCAGACACGAAACTTTCCAACAAACTGACAAAAGATATTTGCTTAAAAAACTGTACACAGTGCGAGATGATGCCAAACATAATAAAAAATAGATTTTGGGTTTACATACACTTATTTTCAAAATTTGCAATGTAATATTTATTTGAACAATCAGTTGCATTTTGGCTATGATATTTTCTCACAGCCACCAATCAGATTCAAATCTGCCCTGGAAGTTTAAATATCATTGGTTATATTAAAAAAATGGGTTTCTCCATCCACATTGTGCTTTTGTAACCTGACAGCGGAGACTCCTCCTCAGAATACACTGATCAGCACTGCAGCCAATTGGCTACAGTGCTGATTGAACATCATTTTTTCAACATTCCGCTGATGAGAAGCTGATCATTAGACTGACTTCTCCTGAACAGGAACAGCATCAAACCAGCTGAATATCGGTCCATCTATGGCCAGCTTTAGCAGGATGGCACTTTCTTCAGGATTTACACATCCTGGAAGGTGATATCTGACAACAGTGGATTACAGAGAACTAAGCTTAAAGCAGAGCTCCACCCAATAGGGGAAGCTCTGCTTGTCTGCCCCCCCCCCCCTTGCTGCCACATTTGGCACCTTTTGGGGGGAAAGGGGGTGTGGGTACCTGGTTTTGACAGGTTTGCCCCCCCTCTTTCCCCCCGAAGCCTTCGGGGAAACTTCACAGGTCCCAGAAGACTGCGGCCCATTCATAAAGCGCAGAGCGCTTCACTCATGCGCAGTAGGAAACCGTCTGTGAAGCCATAAGGCTTCACTTCTGGTTTCCCATAGTCAAGATGGTGGCGCCAGCACCCGATAGACTATTGAATAATGGGTTCAGGGGAGGACACCTCTGGATGCCTGGACATCCATAATATTAAGTCAGCAGCTACGGTATTTGTAGCTGCTAAATTTTATTTTTTTCTGAAGCAGCCTGGAGCTCCTCTTTAATGCAAACTGAGTGTACTTTCTGGCTTACACAGAGCTTTAGTGTTTGCCGAACAGCATCAGTAGCTTCCTAGATGCTATCATTTGTTGTCTGGAATTGTTCTTTAAAAGTCGGAATAGCCCAGGAGTCATCAAAGTACCTACCTTTCAAAAACTGCCAAAGAAAAAAACAGCTAACACTGATGCAAAACACATGAAATCATGCAAATCAAACTGGGCTTTGAACATAGTGCTTTTTTAAAGTTAATGTCTATAGATGATACTTGGAATAAAAAAGTGGTCTGTTTTCTTATATGTTCTCAAAGCCATGTTTTACTGCTGACTCAGGCAACCCAGTGCCGGAGGTAAATAGTAAGGGTGCGCAATAAACAAGGGCTCAGCAACAGGATTTACAGCCCAAAGTACAGCAAACATGCAAATTTCCATTCCTGTAAATTGGTACCAGAATTTTGCCATTGATGGCTTGTATTGTGCCAGCGGAATCACATGTGTTGAAAGTGTTTGCGAACTTGAATAGGGGAAATAAAAGGAAATCTTGAATCCATCATAACTTTGCCTCACCCAGTTGTGGTTTTTTTCACAGTAATGAGGATCCTTCAAGCTGCTGTGTTTCAGCTGTCAGAATAAAGTCGGATGTGGTGAAAAGGAAATAAAGGCTTCAAGAAGACAGATGTGCGTAGCTGTGGATGTGTGATCAGGCAGATGTGAAAAGAGGTTTTTAGCTCTGCTAAAAAAAAAAAAAAGTGGCAAAAGGGACCACTGGCACACTTAAGCACGAGCTGTTATTCAATTCCACTAAAATTAACACCTTCCAGCAATGAAAAATGCCAATGCCTAGCCAAATACAACAAACCATAAAAATCCTTGAGAAAAGCTCAATATAGCTCTCAAGTGACCTGGCCGGTTGCACGCGTCTTTTCTATAAGTCACCCGATCTACAGATGTATTTATTACCTCACTTATGTTCCATTATTTTCTCCTTAGCTGACCCAGCTATTCTAATCCCCATGTATCTGTTTTAGGTTTCTGATTGCAAGAAATCCTGTCAAGGAAAGTGGAAACCAATTGTGGGAGGACAGCTAGAGCGAGAATAAATAAATGTATCGCATGTGATATAAGCTAAATCATCCAAGTTGAGATGGGAAAAGTCTGACTTTTCCACTTGCTTAAACGTTCCTGTCTTATGACAGACTGCAGCGCAGAACGAGGTAAAAGTATGAGAACTGGGCTTACGTTAAGCATGTCAGACTCAAATAAAACAGAGGGCCGAATCGAGCAGATGAAAATCTACAAGCTGTTGCGTTAGATCTTTTGAGGTTTCACCTTCATAATTAAAAATAATATTACATGACTTTCTTAATTATTAATATAAAGTGTTATAAAATCCAAAAAAAGACAAAATTATATCTGAAGCATGTAAAGGGAATGTATGGCATTTTCTATTGCTTCTAGACACACAAAGACAAAAGTGATCTGTTTGGTGCAAATATTGTTATCAAAGGTGTTAGTGGTTTAACCACTTCAGTCCCGGAAGGTTTTACTCCCTTCCTGACCAAGCCCTTTTTTGTGATACAGCACTGCGTCACTTTAACTGACAACTGGATGGTCGTGCAACGCTGTACCCAAACAAAATTGACGTCCTTTTTTTCCCACAAATAGAGCTTTCTTTTGGTGGTATTTGATCACCTCTGCAGGTTTTTATTTATTGCGCTATAAACAAAAAAAGAGCGACAATTTTGAAAAAAAAGCAATATTTTTTACTTTTTGCTATAATAAATATTCCCAAAAAATATATAAAAAAAACAAATTTCTTCCTCAGTTTAGGCCAATATGTTTTCTTCTACATATTTTCGGTTAAAAAAAAATCACAATAAGCGCATATTGATTGGTTTGCGCAAAAGTCGGTGCCCATCACTGCCGCCTCATCAGCGTACATCAATGAAGGAGAAAAATTACCTGTTTGCAAAATTTTATAACAAAATATTAAAAAAATATAAACATTTTTTTTAAAATTAGGTCTTTTTCAAATTTTTTAACAAAAACTAAAAACCGCAGAGGTGATCAAATATGACCAAAAGAAAGCTCTATTTATGGGAAAAAAATGATAAAAATGTCATTTGAGTACAGTGTTGTATGACCGCGTAATTGTCATTCAAAGTGCGACAGCGCTGAAAGCTGAAAATTGGTCTGGACAGGAGGGGGGTTTAAGTGCCCATTAAGCAAGTGGTTAAAGAAACTTTGTTTCTGTATACATTTTATTTACACAATGCGCATTTAAAATGCAGGCTCTGATTTTTACTTTGAAATAGTTGTGCTTTGACGCTTAGAAACACAACATTTCCTTGGTGGCTAATAACCTTTGTTGTTAAAGTAACCTTGTTATTTGAAAGGTTGAATGCAACCATTGCTGACCTCTCTTTTGAAAATGCAATTTTAGATGCCATGCTGGTGCTTTGGCTGCAATGAGTTCTGGGTCTCTGCAATAGAACTAACATATGGATAAGGTATATGACACAGTCTCCATACTTTTTTTATGACACTTTAAGGCTGGAGGCAGTGATTCCAAGTTGAGTGTTTGCTCCCTCTACTGGCTAATCAACAAATCTCTATATTTATAGATACACATATAGGTAAAATGAAGCATCCCAACATAATGAGACAGCCGATTGAAGTAGTTTCTTAAAGTGCTACTCTAGGCAAACCCCTTTTTTATTAGGGCAGATTTACCCCTCTGTACTGATGACCATTGTCATCAAGAAGGAAAGTGAGGCAAATTCCAACATTTTAGAGTTGTTCCTAGAACAAGCGATAAGGGGAAATCTTAAAATAGGAACATATGTTCCAGGGGCAAATGTCTAGGAAGGGAAATCCCTCACTTTTGGGGTTCTCCTGTTGTGTCTCTTGTAAAGAAAGTAAAGCGAAATTTCTCCAGTGGTACACAGACTGCTAAATGACCAAAGAGCACCTTCTTGCTGACCACTACTTAGTGACGACCACAACACTGTGGTAGTACTGTCAGTGTCTCATCTAAATGAGTAGCTTGTACAAAAATTAAGGAAATGTACAAAACATTGGGGGGGATTTACTAAAACTGGTGCACACAGTATCTGGTGCAGCTGTGCATAGTAATAGGGCTGCAACTAACGATTATTGTCATAATCGATTAGTTGGCCGATTATTGTTTCGATTAATCGATTAATCGGTTAATAACCTTAAAAAAAAGTATGGTGTATAATTTAGTTAATATGTAAAGTTTTAAAAAAAGGCAATTTATTCTTAAACATCTCTATGCAGTGGTGAATATAAGTAACCAACTATATGGTTAGGGAGCAAAATATCTAATCCACTCTGAGAATAACAGACAGAAGAGATATTCTGTACATACTATTAGAGGAGATATACTGTATATACTATTAAAGGGTGAATCTGGTAAATATCATCAGACTCAGAGATCTATTTTTTATTTAAAAAAACAAACAATGTCTTCCCCGACAAATGACAAAAAATGTAATTTTAAGAACGTTTGTTCGATTTTCTAATTGTGTGGTCAAAATCGAATTGTCAAAGGATCTGCGGGAAAAGGTAGTTGAACTGTAAAAAAAAAAACAGGAAAGGGATATAAAAAGATATCCAAGGAATTGAGAATGCCAATCAGCAGTGTTCAAACTCTAATCAAGAAGTGGAAAATGAGGGTTTCTGTTGAAACCAAACCACGGTCAGGTAGACCAACTAAACTTATTTATATAATTTATTTACAGTAGAGATTATTTGCTCTATTTGTACTATAAAGAGCTCATTTTAGTTTTTTTTTAACCCCATTATGTTACTGGCCGATTAATCGATTATAAAAATAGTAATCGATTAATTTCATAATCGATTAGTTGTCGATTAATCGATTAGTTGTTTCAGCCCTACATAGTAACCAATCAGCTTCTAGGTTTTATTGTCAACACTTAAAGTGGAACTTTACTCAATCAATCAGCATTGATTATTTTTAATCCTTTTGCTGATAGCATTACATAGTTACATAGTTACATAGTAGGTAAGGTTGAATAAAGACACCAGTCCATCCAGTTCAACCTGTGTTGGTGTGTGTGTTTGTGTAGATAATCATTTCCCATATCCCTGTATATTGTGTTCGCTAAGATGCGCGTCCAAGAGTCTTTTAAAATTATCAATGCTTCCTGCTGACACCACCAGATTGTGTAAGAGAGTTCCACATCCTTACTGCCCTGACAGTGAAAAAAGCCCTATGCAGCTTAAGGGTAAACCGCTTCTCCTCCAGTCTCATTGTGTGGCTCCGTATCCTCTTACACTCCCTGGGACTGAAACGTTTCATATTTACGCTGGGATCACCATTGAGATATTTGTATATCACAATCATATCACCTCAAGCTTCTCCAGGGAGAATAAATTTAGTGCTTGTAGTTCCTCATAATTGAGGTCCTCCAGTCCCCATATTAATTTTTTTTATTTAATATTAATTAAGGAGTATTCAGGAGGGGAAGAGGGGTTTTCTCACCTAAGCACACCCCTCTGCCTGCAGGAGCAGAGGCAGACAGATTCCAGAAAGTAAATGGTTCACAAATCATCTGCCTTTACTCAAGATGGCAACAGCCAGAAATGCTAAGGGGGTGTTTTTCAAAGTGATTGCCTAGCAAAATAACATGGATGGATGGGGGAGTTTGGGAGAATATTAAAAATTTATGAAATTGCATATTCGGTATGTGCTGCTCAGATGCTGTATAGTTCCACTTCAATTGAACAAGCTGAAGTTAGAAGTTGATTGGCTACTACAGTATGTGCAGCTGCACCACATTCTGTTTGCACCAGTTTTTTTTTTAATTCTTTTTATTCAGTTTTTTTCATACATGGTATACATTCAAAACATAGAGACCGAGAGGGCAACATACCCTCTCTCCCCTTGGCCTCGCAGCACCGCAACTTGGAACTAACATAGTCCAATTAATCAACCTAAATAGAAATCTAGAAGTCTCCCCCCCCACCCCCCCCAAACTCAACCATCAGCACCAGTCCAGGAGAAATAGAGCACCAGTAAGTTACAATCAGAGTTCAGTTGTGTCACTTGTCCACCTGAATTCAGGGGAATGGTTGGTAAAGCGATCACATATACATGTAGATCAAGCTCTTCAACATCAGTAGCAAGAGTTCACATTACCCGACTCCTATCCATGAGATTATGCAATCCTATAAGCTAAAATTGGGTGTATCAGCCCACTGTTTTAGAGGAGTCTAACCATGGCTGCCAGACCTTATAGAATTTTTTCTTACAGCCCCTTGAAGTGTATGTGGCCTTATAAAGATGGATTACGGAGTTCATCAGACCCTTCCAATATGATATTGTAGGAGCATTTGCCTTTTTCCAATGTAGTAAGATGGCCTTCCTACCATAGACCAACCCTATATTGAGTAAAGTGCGGTGAGCTAGAGAAGGGACAACCTCCTCCACCAAACCTATGAGACATACTCTTGGTGTTGTAGGGATTGGGATACTGAGAACCTCTGACAAACTGGAGGTGATCGCAGACCAGAAACTCTTGACCTGCGAGCAACTCCAGAAAATATGTTCTGCATTCGCAGGTGAGGAGGAACACCTCCAGCATTAATCTGTGGCAGAAGAATTAATGCGTGATAGCCTGGCTGGCGTGTAATAAATCCTATGTAGATACCTAAAGTGTATAAGGCAGTCCCTAGCGGATACCAAGTGTTTGAATGGGTGGTCTCACATATTGCCCAGTCTTTTCCTTGGATTCCTGACACCTAGTTACTGCCGGTGACGTTTTTTTGAAAAAGGATTTGTATGTAGCTGATAAGGGATTGGGCAATTCTTCACCAGCCCAAGAGATCAAGGGCATGTAGGTAAGTAGCGCTGTTACTGTTAGTGCAATAATGCAATGCAAATGTCCTCTGAGGAAAAACAATGATGGATTAATCAATGTCCCAATAGGATATAAAATGAATAAAAAGACCTTCTGTATGGGCTAGAAAACAGTCTGTGTTCCAGGGCAGCTGTCCAGGGAAGCATGAAGCAGGCTCCAAACATGTAGGAAAAAATCAGAAGAGAAGCGCCTCCGGGTCAGAACCAGTTTAAAAGCTTTATTGTACAAAACAAATTTATCCACTTACATGAAAGAAAGGTGAGTTGAGCACAGATCCCTCAGTTAGTGTTGTCACTACGTGTGTGCCTGTAAGTAAGCTCAAAACCAGGGAAGAGTGGAAAGGCAGTCCCATCCAGCAGGATGTGTGTGTGCAGCGTCCCTGGGTTGAGACCGAGGTTTGGCTCGTGTCAGTGATGGAGCGCAGGTCTACAGAGTAGCGACGTCACTGGTATTGCAACAACGTTTCAGCGCATGCGCACTGTATACCACAGGCGCGTGCCTTCCTCAAGAGATCAAGGGCAGAGGGTAGTACCTTCACCTTCCGTGTGGAAAATTGTGTCTGAAACGCATGGCGCAGTTGTAAATACCGGAAAAAGTGTGTGTTAGGTAGATTATGTCTTGCTTTTATTTGGTCAAATGTTATGGGTTCCCCCTCCCTTGTAATATCTCCCAGTACTTTAACCCCCCTATTAGTCCAAACCATGGGGTCCGGCAGGGAATAGAAATGAGGCAAGTTGGGGTTCATCCATAAAGGGGCAGATGGAGTGATTTCCACATAGCTGGGGGACATTTGAGTCGTGGCTATTTCCCAGGCTTTAATGGTTGCTTTCATGGATTCTGTTAAAGGTAGGTTAGACTTTGGGCCTCTATAGAGCGCTAGTCTTAAACTCTCATAGGAGCCCAAATGAGCAGCCTCAAGAACCGTGGCCGAGTAACCATCCTCCGCCAACAGCCAGCGTCTTGCAAAAACCATCTGACCAGCCAGGTAGTACTTCTGCCAATCAGGTAGTGCTAACCCCCCCCTGCCACCATGGTTCCTTGAGTACCTTTATGCTTATGCGGGGTGATTTGGGAGACCACAGAAAGGAACCGATAATGCTGTTCAGTTTGTGGGAAAATGATTTGGGAACCCATACTGGGGAGTGCCTTAAGAAATACAAGATTACTGGCAAGAACTTCATTTTCAGGAGGTTTATACATCCTATTAGAGACAGGGGAAGCCATTTTCAAACCTGTATTTTTTGTGTCAGGCTGGGAACTAATGGTAGAAGGTTCAGTGTTATATAATCCCGTATATTAACTTTTACCCCCAGGTAAGTGATGACGGAAACCCATTGGAGTGGGAGATTGTCTTCATCCACCCTTCACGCTTCCGGACCCAACGGTAGTATTGATGACTTGCTCCAATTCACCCAAAGACCGAGAAAGAAGCAAACTTCTTGAGTATGCGCAATGCCGCCTGTAAAGACATTCCTGGGTCTCTGAGGAACAGAAGCAAGTCATCTGCATAGAGCGCAAGGCTTTCCCATATAGAACCCACCTGGATGGCACACACCCCTTGAGATTAACGTAACGCTCTCGCTATAGGCTCCATCATTAGGGCACAGAGGAAGGGGGAGAGAGGGCAGCCCTGTCTAGTGCCCCTTCCAACCACAAAAGGCTCTGAAGTTAAAAGCCCCAACCGAATTGCTGTCCGAGGGCCACTGTACAGTAAAGTGACCCATCGCTGGAAATTAGGTCCGAAACCCATACTCTCCAACACCCTGTGCATATAGAGCGAGTCAACCGAATCAAAGGCTTTTTCAATGTCGATAGACACTATAACTTTTTCTGGGGCTTCTGTAGTATCTAATTGTAAATAAGTGAATAATCTCCGGAAGTTGGTGTCCGTGGATTTCCCGGGCATAAATCCCATCTGGTCAATGTCCACCAGTGAAGGAACGACCTTGGCCAGTCGTGATGCCAACATTTTGGTTAGTATCTTTAGATCTGCATTTAGTAATGCTATGGGGCAGTAGGACGAACACTCTTGTGGGTCCTTACCCGGTTTCAACAGATGAACCTTGTATGCTTCCATCATTGAACACGGGAGGGCTCCGTTTTTAAGGCAGTGGTCAAAAAGGACACTGAGTCTTGGGGCCAGTTGTGCCATATAATGTTGGTAGAAGTCTGCCGGGAAGCCATCCAGGCCCGGGGACTTGTGTGGTGGAAAAGCTAAAATCGCCGATTCTATTTCTAGAGCAGAGATATCAGCATCCAGAAGGGTAACATCTGAGTCTGACAGTATGGGGAGAAAGAGGTCATTCAATAGCACATCCAGCTCACTGGTATCATATGCTGGTGTAGGGGAGTAAAGTGTACTGTAATACCGCACAAAGTCTTCTAGTATACTAGAAGAGTCAGTAACCACATTCCCCCCAGTGGTTTTAATGACAGGAATACTAACTGGTTTTGTGTGATCCGCCGCTAAAAGGGCCAAGAGTTTGCCATTCTTGTCCCCCTGAGCAAATAGCGACTCCGCCCTCTTCCCAATTCCAGTTCGGCCCAGTTCTGAAAAGTGTACAGAAAGTCGCCGAGTCTCCAGCAGAGATGTATAGTTGGTCTCTGTCGGCGTGGCCACCTGCGCACTCTCGTTCCTTAGTTTGGAGAAGTTCCCCCTGTGCATTATGGTCTCTCCTGGCCACCTTAATCGCAGAAATACATTCACCTCTTGTCACAGCTTTAAATGCATCCCAAACCATGGTCGGGTCGGCCATATCAACATTGGTTGACCAGTAACCTGCAATGGAGCCCTGTACCTGTGAGGCGACTTGTTCCTCTTGTATCCAGTCTGGTGACAACTTCCAGCCTCCCCGCCTCTCCCCAACTGGGAGTGCCAGGGTGACAAAAAGTGGGCAGTGGTCTGAAGTTCCCCCAGCCAAGTATTCAGTATCCTTAACATACATTAGCAGTGAAGGATTGCCAAATGCTAGATCGATTCTGGCAGATGATCTATGTGTAGCAGATAGGTGGGAATAGGATTTGACATTGAGATGCTTCCAATGCCATAACTCGGTGAGGCCTGTCACAGACATCCAAGTACATAGGTCAGCTGAGGCCAGTCTATTGGTATTGGATGAGCCTAGTGCAGGGTTCAAAATGGCATTGAAATCCCCCATAAATATGGTAGGTAGGTTAATAAAGGGCGATAGTTTTACCATAAGGTTATAAAGCACTTGCATCTGTATAGGAGGGAGCAAGTATATATTCACATTCAACATTTTTCGGTAGTGTATGTCCAGTACCACAGCCACATATCAACCCCCCGGGTCAGAGAACACCTGGTGAACA
Source organism: Aquarana catesbeiana (assembly GCF_042186555.1). NCBI lineage: Eukaryota > Metazoa > Chordata > Amphibia > Anura > Ranidae > Aquarana > Aquarana catesbeiana. The sequence goes on along the minus strand of NC_133328.1, from coordinate 197,889,836 downwards.
GTGCAAGGGACAGCCTTACTAATTAGGATGGATGTCCCTCTGGCGTATGTGGAATACGTAGACTGAAGTGCCCTTTGAATCCAGGCCTTGCACAGAGATAGGATTTTACTTCCCTCCAGGTGGGTCACTAGCCTAGTCTCTAAATACCAACCTACTCGTTCTCTTCGTTCCTTTCAAGACCTCCTGCTCTCTAGCTCCCTTGTCACCTCCTCCCATGCTCACCCTCCAGGACTTTTCCAAAGCCTCTCCAATCCTATGGAATGCCCTACCCCAATCTGTCCGCTTATCACCTACTTTATTAGCTTTTAGACAATCCCTGAAAACCCTTCTCTTCGGAGAAGCCTACCCTACCCACACCTAACGACTGTATTTTCATTTTGTCCATCAGCTCATCCCTCATAGTTATTACCTTTTTCTTTCCACTTAACCCTCCCTTCTAGATTGTAAGCTCTAACGAGCAGGGCCCTCTGATCCCTCCTGTATTGATTTGTATTGAAAGTGTACTGTCTGCCCTCATGTTGTAAAGCGCTGTGCAAACTGTTGGCGCTATATAAATCCTGTATAATAAAAATAATAATAATAATAGAGCAGTAATTGGTGCAAAATATCTGGATATCTGGTCTTTGTATCATAGGCTGATACACAGACCAGATATCCATGGGGACTGAGCGTTCATGCACCTTCTAGAGGACCCCCTGAGAGGTGACCCTTTGAGATTCGTTCTCAGCAGAGACCCTGTGGCTGGGGGACACAGCCACATGCTCACACGATCTCCCTAACAAGAGATCACTCGATCTGGTAAGGGGCAGTTGGTTTTGAGGTGGAGGAACTTTCCTGTCATCACGCTCCTCAGGATGACAATATTGCATGTCTCACATCGTTTGGATGACTGGTGTATTCCTCTTTTGAAAGACTTTTCCATCAAGGAACTTTTTTTATGGACTTTGCTTACTCCATCCAGTTTTGAATCTGACCTCTCATGCTCAGTTTTTTATGTTTATTTTATGGGATTCATGTTGGAATTTTTTTCAATATCTTAATTTTCATTTCATTTTTTTTTTTACTGTTTATTCATTACATATGGGTGCACTAGCTGCAGTTATCTAAGTGATTTACTTTTGCACTCACTCACCAGTGGCAGCGCAGCCTTTTTTGTATACACTGATGATTATTACTTTTCATGTACTTTTCAGTGTTTTTCTTTCTGCCAAATGTGATTTATTATGCTGGCACAAAACTGTTGTTGAATTGTTTCAATAAATTATATTTTGGCATGCTACTGTAGGCCAATTAATTTCTGTAAATGCTTAGTAACAGTCCAGTTACATCAGCCTTTACAAAAAAAGAATGTTGTTTTATGGAGACATTTATACAAAGCCTCTGGGGAGTCATCATTTTCAATTCAAGCAGACTGAGAATGTGGGTTTATGGTGTCCTGAAGGTACTTTTTGTGGGATTTTCTTTGAACCTTTTATTTATTTTTCTGGAGACACATAATGCCGCATTCATGTAAAAAAAACTAATAACATGAATACATGTTGAATACATCCTCAACTTTCAAAAAAAAAGGATGGTTTATAAACATCCAGAACAAAATTAATATGCTGGACTTAAAGTAAACTTGTGGGGGGTCTCACCTTCTAAGGTAACTTTACATACCTCCATATGCTTGTATTCTGAAGTTATCTTCAGAATGCCCCAAGATCCTGAAAACCTATGAACTCCATTATACATATATCAAGCACAAATTTCATCATCAAGCTCTGACCCACCTTCTCCGCTTTATATGGGTCACGAAAGGGTATAGACAACTTTATTGGACAATAGGAAAGCACAGGAAAAGAAGCAAGGGCATAGTCCAACCATGGAAATTCTGTTAATATCAGCATAATAGAGCACATTTTCTGGGACTCCAGGCAAACTGCATATTTCCAGATTCAAGCAGGGATCTGAAGGTAACTGTTTGATGGGCATATATCTTCCTTAGAAGATAAGAACCTCTAATACATTTGCTTTGAAGTTTTAGCATTATTGGCAATAGGAACTTAGATATGAACAAATCAAACTGCCAATTCACATGGCTGATATGGGGTCTCTTCAAAACCATGCTGATGTCCTCTAAAAATGTTATGATTATACGAGTTCAATAAAGATAAGAGGAGCTTTGCTCTTTATTCAGTTTCAGAGTAAAAAGCTATTTTTTTTTTTTTTTTGCAACTTCAGATACAATTGAATTGGTTTGTATCTATTATCTGAATGGGTCTTTAAAATGCACAATGCACATCAATTTTAAAACACAATCTAGCCTCAGGTGGAGAGTCCAAGAAAAAGCAATTGCTTTTTTCACATTAAATCATTGGTTGTTGTGTCAAAAAATATAATTCAATAGCTCTATATTAATAAACGGTTTATTAATTTATATGCTAACTTCATGCTATATGACCAAATTGTGGTGCAGAATGATAATTAAAAAAGTAGTACATACATGCTAAAAACATTTTTGTCAGTTCCCAAGTATTATTTTTATTTGTTATGCATTTAATGAACATAACAGCCAAGATGGTTTGGTCGCGAACCAGTACTTTTCTGGCACAAATTGATACTGCAGTTATTTTTTTTCTGCCCAACATAATAATTAAACAGATTTATTTACTCAGTCAGTTGTACTGAACATAATGCAACCAGATTTCATGTAAAATACATCAGTGCATACTGCATGTCTGTGGTACAGTATATATTCTTTTTTAATCAACATTCAGGCAGAGTAATTAAAGGATAAATTCACCTTTCGTAACATGTAACATGTTACACCCATATTCAGGGTGTAACATGTACCATGTTACGAATGGACCAGCCCCCGCACCTCCCTGATCTGATAGCTAGCATGGATCTCCACCGCTAGCTGTCACAATTAAAAGAAAATGTGGCACATCATTCATTCACTGTGTCCTGTGAATGGAAAACTACAAGGTTGGCTGTGGAGCGCCATGGTAGTTCATTGTCTCCTCCTGTCAGATTATATCTGCTTGTCTGTATGGGATGTATCGCTGGTGCAATACTTTACAGGCTTCAAAAAAAATATTTTATTCTTACCTGCAAAAAAATGTGCATTTTTCTAAAAAGTGAACTTTTCCTTTAAAGTGGAATCAAACTCAAAAATGAGGGTTTGTTATGTTATAGATACCAATTAGAAATGGTAATTGTTAGTCTTTCAGAGGAAAGGTGGCAAGAAGTCTTACCTATACAATCCCCTATGACTATATCTGCCCGAGATAAGGTCCTCCAAACAAAATTCCTCCATCGCTTTTATTATACCTCTTATATTCTATGCAAGATATTTCTGCTGTGTATATCTGCTGTGTGAGAGCCAAGGCACGGATGTCTTTGCTAGTTTTAGGAGATCTAGAGCGAGATCTGATGATGTCACTACTGTGTTACTCATGGTTCTCCTTGCTGGAGGCTCTGACATACAGAAGCAAACCCCTGCCTTTACCAAGATGGCCACAGAGGCACACTCCTGAACAAGGCATGAGGGCAAGTTTCACTGCCAGAAGACTACAGGCAACACTTGTGCGTAATACTTTGCCCTCTGTCTGCCTTTTTTGGGCACAGTTTCCAGAGTTTAGCTTCCCTTTAAGACTGCTGCAAATATTTGTGCAGGCACTTTAAGAAGATGACAAAAAAGGTGTTGGTGTCAATGGTGCATATCCAATATTAGCAGGCTCAGTTAGCTTTGCATGTGTGCATGCATGCCATTTACACTTATATTAGCCTGTTCAAAACTAGTTGTGAAGGTGCAAAACCTGGAGTTTCCAACCAGGCCTGCCAAACAGAGTGGAATTTACGAGTTGCGTTTCTATGCTGTTACAGTATGTTCGTGCTATATATAAAAGTATGAGAACTGCTATGTTGATGGGAGGCACATATATTTCTTCACCCACAACTCCTAAAATGCATATTTTAGGGTCCAATGGGACCTTAACCTGGTATACTGTAAAGATAACCTCAGTTATTTCACTCCAGTAGCGGTATAGGTTTGAACCTTCCTCCCTACAGCATTTGGGACATAAAGGTGAATTCCTCCTCCCCCAGCGATGTAACTGAATAATTGTTCAGTATGCTCTGTGTAATAAAAATAGGTGAGATAACTTATGTGACTGTGAGATCGATGTAGCTGGTATGGATTGCAGGCATGACTCCCAAGTTTCTCCGCTTATCTCCTCTAGGTCCTGTATCCATCCCCGCCTGCATGGTAAAGCTGCTGAGTCCTGCGTAGATGACAGTAGGGTGGAGTATATATGTGAGATCAGGCCCTTCTTATCAGGCCCATTGAAAATATCCCTTAGTAAGGGATGACTTGAGAATGAAAGAAAAGATTTACGTCCCTTAGCCTGTAGGGCATGTCTTAATTGAAGGTACTTATAAAATTGCTGTCTGGGTAAATTATATTCTGTCTGAACATCATAAAGGATTTTAACACGTTTTGGGTATATAGCTGGGTTATATTGTGGATGCCTGCTGATTCCAATGTCTTAAAGCCCTCTAATTTATATACCTCTGCATAGGACAGGTTGTGCCAGCGTGGGGTTTCACTGAGAAAGCCCAATATTTTCAAATTACTTTTAACTGTAGCCCAGAGTTTCCTGAAAAGATATATGTTACAGATCGGGTCAGATTCAGCTGGCAACCCATAGTCACCCAGATGTTGGAGCTGGGAGGCGTAAAAATAAAGCTTAGAATTAGGGTTTCGCGCTTGATCCTTACTATATTGTAGCGTGGAAAGACGAATCCTAGCCACCTGTTTTTTCCAGATTAGAGACCTGAATAGAGTATCAATGCGAGTAAACCATCTGCATGGTATTCATTGTGGGGAAATGTGTAGGATATACAGCAATTGGGGACACCAAACCATTTTAATTAGTTTTATCCTACCAATTACCGACAACAGTAGCTTACACCAAGTATTGCATTTAATTTGGAGTCTTTTAAATGGGGAAGCAAGTTTTCCTCTAGGTAGTTAGAGGGGGTAAGAGTCACCTGTACGCCCAAATATTTAAATGAGGTAACTAGACTGAGGGATTGTGCACCAACCGTTAACAGAGCTTTCAGATCATCCAATAGTAGGAGGACCGATTTGCTCCAGTTGATGGAGTACCCTAAAAGGAAGCCAAAGTCCCATATCACTGACATTGCACTAGTAAGGGATGTGTCTGTATCCCCTAAGTAAAGAAGGGTGTCGTTGGCATATAGAGAGATCTTTTACTCTCTTAAAACCTGTAATAAGCGGGGAGGGCCTAACTGTAGCTGCCAACGGTTCCAAGGCTAATGCACAGCAGGGGTGACAACGGGCACCCCTGTCGTGTGCCCCTAAAATGAGGAAATGGGTCAGTTAAATCCCCGTTAATACGTAATCTAGCCAAAGGGGCCACATATAACAACTTCACCCAATTGATAAATCGATCTCCCAATCCAAAGCACCTCAACACTTTCCACAGATACGGCCATTTGATGCTGTCAAAGGCTTGGTCGCATCTAAGGCTTCATTCATAGATGGAGGTAGGCTCACTCTTTTCCCAAGAGAATAATCGTTCTATAGTGGACAACCTATTCGATCAAAATGCCATACACAGGGAAGTCAATTTTGATCAATAGTTAAAATGCTACCAAATCGCATCTCTGTTTCCACTGTGTGACTACATAATCTGATTGACTGAAATACAATCGTATTCATAAATGATGTATCTCAGTGCTGCTGATTGATGCAATACGATCGATAATTTTCAGCCCTGCCCGAACAACTCACTTTGATCAAATCCGATCTAAATTGAGTCTAAATTGATCGGAGGTTATGGCTATTCAAATGTGTGCAGATAAAACTGATTGAATCACATATCAATTGAATAATAAAATCAATCCTGCATTCATTAAAATTCACTTCAGGTGAATCTTCCAGGTGCATGTGTTGTAAAAAACAGGGTTGGATTCAGCACTAGTAAATGTTTGATAAATAAGTGATTACATTCACTGATTGTTAAATAGATCCCAAAGGGTTGGCACATCATCCATAAGTGCGACATGTGTGGACCACACAGACTCCCAGGGGGATGGAGCCCAATGTGCTCTCATCCACTCTACACCCCTGGAGGAGATAAGCCTGGGGCACTGCAGTCATAGAGGATCTGTATGACTCAACTCTCAGTCGGGTGTCAACGATTGGTTCCACAGGATAATAGGCCAGATTTTCAGTGGAGCTCATAAATCGTGCGTCTGGCTAGATCCACTTCCAAACTACGCCCCCCGAATGCAACTATTTTTTTTTTAAGTCTAAGATGATCACCCATGGTTCTTCCACTCTCTATTAGGCAGCAAAAGCAAGGCTATGACTATGACTAAGATAAACATTCTGGCATGCTAATTTCTTTTAAGGAAAATTGGAACTGCCTTGGAGACATTTTGGTTAACACTAAGGAACAAGTCATATTTCATCCTTTGAATTTTTTAATGACGAATTGTGGAAACTGTTTTTAAAGGTGTTATTTCTTATTAAGTAGCACTCTACATGTAGAAAAAATAACATTATAGTATGTAAACACAGCCTTTCCATATTAATAAGCTTTTGGAATAACACAGCAAAACTGTATTTAGTTCATCTCTAATATGTTCCACATTATACAACCCTGGGTTACCGTATTATGTTGGAAGCATAATGATGATTACATATTAGTGAGTGATTGCTCACTGGTGATTCACATACCTGCACAGCTGTTTTCTGGTTTCCAGTGAACTTTCACGCCTTCTCTTAGACATGCTCTGGCATAAGCTATTAATGATTCACAGTAGCAGTTTTTATGAACTGGGCATTCGCACATATCTGTCACACATGATCTAAAAATACAAGAGAAATTCAAATCAGAATAATGTTCATCGATTACAATAGTTAGATTTTTTTACAAGCACAAACAGGATACTGCTCAATTTTGTAAAGATGGGTGTAAATTGACAATAGCGAGTACCACAATTTGATGCTTTATTAGGTTTCATATCATGCAGCATATGATAAAACACAGTAAACAAGATTCAGATATCTGTCAGTTTGAAAGCGTGCAAATGCACATTCCCAATGCTCTTAATAATGTACACATCTGGTATTATATAAGAATGATCTGGAAGAGCTGTGAATGTATAAATTAGCTGAAGTCTCTCTCATCTAAATTTACTACAATGACTACAGGCTGCCAATTTTACTCAGTTTTATAAAAGCTCAATCTTAGATAATATCACATGCCCAAAGGGAGTGTGGAGATGCTAACATTCCCACATATTGCAGTCATCTGCTGCTGAACAGATTAGCTTTAAAGTGGTATTTAACTCATTGTTTGAAAAGCGCTGACAGGTAGGGTTTTTATGACAGTGGTCTCTTCTGTCATAAATCCCTTTCCTGGCCTGTCAGTGGTAATGTAATCTGAGTCTCCCTAGCACAGCTAAGACCACATTAATGGCACCCTTGCTGTACAGTGGTGATGCAACTCCTGTGCATGCGTGGGAATGATGGCATCATGGCCCGTCATTCAAGTGGCCAAGAAAACGGAAGGAAGATTAGCATGGAAGTGTTTGGGACCCACTAGATCAGTGACAGTCCAGTACCGTAAGGTACATTTTGACAGGTAAGTCTGTTGGCATATATCTGCACAGGATTTATGCAAAAAATGGAGAAAGGCTGGTGCCATGGAAGTTGGCTAAAACATCTTTTTACTAATGCAGGTGAACAACAGTCAAAACACCAACGCGTTCCAGCCATCAGGCCTTAATCATGCATGACTCAATGATGGTTGAAACGCATTGTCTTTTTGACTGTTGTTCACCTGCATTAATAAAACAATGTTTTAGCCAACTTCCATGGCACCAGCCTTTCTCCCTTTTCTGCATGTATTGTACATGGAGGTTTGCAGAGACTTCCAGGCTGAGTGTTGTGTTCTTGAGGCTGACCAGGCATTACACGAGATAGTAGCTTGGATGTACCTGTTCCTGCACAGGGTTTAGTTGAAATTTTTTTTTAACGGAATTTACTACCAATTTAACTAACAGAAGGGAAGAGCATTAGAAAAGAATACAACCAGATACAAAGCTGAACATCAGACATATACAAAACAAAAAACAAAAATACAGATTGTCGTAGTAATATATTTATTACAAATCATTAAAGTGTATGTAAAGGGGTCCTATAGGCAAAATATTTTTTCACCTTAATACATTCTCTGGATTAAAGTAAAAAACCTTCCAATATCTGTGCCTTTCCCTAAACACTTACTTGACGCCACTCTCGATAAAGCGGTGTCCCCGTCGGCAGCACCGCACTGCTTTCTTCCTGCATTCACAGACTTTACTGAGAGCAGAGGAAGCTCCTGCTGCTGTCAGTCAAATCCTGTGAGGAGGGATTGGGGGCAAGGCCAAGCTGCACTGTGTGTGTCTATGGAAGCACACAGCCCAGATAGGGAGCACACATGCAAGAAGTTTGCTATGGGGGACTCAGAGAAGAGGAGGAGCAAACAGCACAGGCAGGGCTTTCGGGGTTGCTCTGTGCAATACCATAGCACAGAGCAGATAAGTATAACATGTTTGTTATTTCAATTGAAAATAAAGAATAAATAAAATGAGGAAGACACATCCCCACCTTGTTATGGAAATTATGAGAGTGGGGGTTGTTCTATAGCCCTTTCTTAGGGTGGCAACAATGCTTCTTCATAGATACAGTACAGAGAGCAAGCGTTGTCACCCTAGTACAGGAAGTGTGTTACTGACAGGATCACAAGGTAAAAATAAAGAAATAAATGCCTTAGAAAAAAAAATTGCAGACACCATATCTAAGGACTGGCAAACTGCAATACATTACATTTTGTTCTTGGATATAGATACGCTTTAAGGTTTTATGTACACTAGCCTATATTTACCGCAGCCGCTGGAAAATGCAAAATGTGGCAGCTCCTAAACTCAGCTAAAAGCCTATGTGTACATTGGCACATAGGCTTTTATGGAGCTGAGTTTGGGAGCTTTGACAAAAAAAAACGCCAAAAGCTTTAAAAGTTTAGGAGCTGCCAGTGTAGGCTAGTGTACATGAAGCTTAAATGTAATTTAAATGCAACTAAATTTGTCATAACATTAGCCTCCTAAGTACAGAAAAGCTCAGCCTGGATGAGGGCCAGTACTAAGATCCCTTTAGATTTAGTTTAGTGCACATGTGTTAGCAATGAACATGCTGACAGATGTAGAGAGGAAAGTAGGTAAAGACCCAGAATGAAAGCCTAACTCCATGTTTACAAAAACATAAAAAAGCACTGTTCTAAAGTTCCTATCACTGATATCAACCAACATGACATGTTATAAACCGGTGCAGGTTGTATATAACAGATTGTTAGGCTTCAATATGCTACAGAAAAATGGTGGCCAATCGCATTTAGGATGCCAACTCACTGTGACTCAAACTGAACTAGGTAGTATGGGATGGCTTCAGCTCTGCTCCCCACCCAGGAGAGGTCCCTCAGACGTGTTTCGACCCCCCAGTGTGCTTAATCGTCGTGGCCTAAGGCCTGGTTCACACCTATGCAGTTGGCAGTTTGCATATTCCAGGTGCATTTTGCGTTTTTGATCCATTATTAAGTCTATGCAACCAAAAAACAGAAAAAAGTCCCTGGCCCTTTCCATAAAATGCATAGATGTGAACATGACCTATAGGAAACCATGTTAAATGGACTGTATTGTGTTTCTAAAAAACTGGAAACGCACTAAAAGTGCATAGGAGTGAACCAGGCCTTAACATATAGTCATATAGAGGTAGATTTACTAAAACTGGTGCACTCAGAATCTGGTGCAGCTGTGCATGGTAGCCAACCAGCTTCTAACTTCAGCTTGTTCAATTAACCTTTGGCAATAAAACCTGGAAGCTGCTTGGTTCCTATGCAAAGTTGCACCAGATTTTGTACTTTTCAGTTTTAGTAAATCTACTCCATATTGTCTGAACTGCTATAGCCTTTACAACATTTCTTCCTGTTTTCTTAAACAAAGACACATTGAAACCAAACTGGGCCACAATGCATAACTGACATACTTACAGAGACAAAACAAACCTTGCAATAATTCTATTGGTCCATTATTAAAACAGAACTAGACCTAAAAAGGGAAGTTCTATTTATCCTTTTCCTCTTACTCTTATTGTGAACATTTTTTTTGGGGAGCGGGTAACTAGTTTTAACAGGTACCCGCTCCCACTTCCACTCACCTCCCCCATTCCTGCCTACAACCTCCTGGGACATGTCACAGGTCCCACAAGGCTGTGGGACTGTTAATATAGCACAGCGTGGCTTGCACATTTGCAGTGGGAAGCTGGCTGTGAAGTTCTACAAAGTCACAGCTGACTTAACGCAGTCAACATGGTGGCGCCGAGGACCCGAAGACTGGCAAAGAACTGACCCGGGTAAAGACAGCCATGGATCTCTGGGCTGGTAAGTGTCTTATTATTAAAAGTCAGCAGCTACAGTATTTGTAGCTGCTTACCCATTTTTTTTTAAGTTGAATGAAACTCCTCTTTAAAGCGGAGCTCCACCCAAAAGTGGAAGCTCTACATATAGTGTCCACACCCTCCCCACTTCACTGCCACATTTGGCACTTTTTTTGGGGGGGGGGGGGAGCAGATACCTGTGAATTCAGGTACCAGCTACCACTTCCGGGTAAGATTGCTGCACAACGATTGCGATGATCTACGAACTTTCCGGCCCTCCTCCTTCCCCCACTGCCTTCTGGGAGACACGCAGGTCCCAGAAGACAGCAGGACCACTCAGAAAGTGCAGTGTGACTCACGCATGTGCAGTAGGAAACAGGCTGTGAAGCCGCAAGGCTTCACTTCCTAATTCTCTCAGTAAGGATGCCGGGGCGTGCACCCGAAGCCGATGATGAATCAGCTAGGGGTGCCAACATTGTGGGATACCTGGACAGGTAAGTGTCCTTATATTAAAAGTCAGCAGCTACAGTATTTGTAGCTGCTGGCTTTTAATTTTTTTTTTTTATACAGGACTCCTCTTTAAGCATCTCTGATTCACAACTTGTTACCAGATTGATTTCACACCAACAGCCAGCTGTTGCTGAACTAAACCCCCAAAGCATTTATAGCCATTTGGGATGAAAGCACAAGAGTTTGAAAATGTCAGTAATGATCCACTCTTTGCATGCACTGAGGCCCATTTGCTTAAGAGAAATCCATATGATACTGCAATTCATGTAATAACAGCTTGTTGCTAAGGATGTGATCCCAGTGAGTCATGGACAGCAGAATTATCAGCAATTATTTAAATGAAATAATACTATGTAATTATAATAGCGAATTCCACATTACTATAGTATATGCAGGATATTTATATTTGCATGGGGCAGCTGGGATTATTTGGGAGAAATACAATTTCAGAATATAAAGATATTTCCTTATGTTAAAGACTGAATGAAGGAAAACCATTATAACAATTGTCAGTTAAGGGATAAGGAGGTACATCTTTTTAAACCTTAATTTAAGGCAAACCAGGGGCGTTTCATGAAGTCAGTGGGCCTGTGTGCAAAATTATTAGCTGGGCCTCATTGCATGATAAAAAAAAAGTGACATTCGCTGTGCACTGTGACAGAGTAGGCATGGTTTTCAATGTGGCTGGGGTGTTGCTAGTATTGTAAAAGACCTGGGACGTGTTTGGGAACTTTACAGAGATATTAAAACTTTTTTTTTTTGTTTTTTTTTTGTTTGTTTTTTTTACCTTCATAAAATGCATGAAGGTACAAAACCTTGTGCCTTTACAACCATTTTAAGTAGAGCAGTAATGGTGGGTGTGGCTATATTGTGTTAACAGTGGGATGTGTTTAAAGGGTCATAATTAACTAAAGTAAAAGCTTTTTTTACCCATAAAATAGACATCCACCCACAGCCAGCCACTCTCAGCTCCAGCAACAGGATCTCTGTGTGACTGAGAGTTGAGTCATACAGATCCTCTATGACTGCAGTGCCCCAGGCTTATCTCCTCCAGGGGTGTAGAGAGGATGAGAGCACATTGGGCTCCATCCCCCTGGGAGTCTGTGTGCTCCACACATGTCGCACTTATGGATGATGTGCCAACCCTTTGGGATCTATTTAACAATCAGTGAATGTAATCACTTATTTATCAAACATTTACTAGTGCTGAATCCAACCCTGTTTTTTACAACACATGCACCTGGAAGATTCACCTGAAGTGAATTTTAATGAATGCAGGATTGATTTTATTATTCAATTGATATGTGATTCAATCAGTTTTATCTGCACACATTTGAATAGCCATAACCTCCGATCAATTTAGACTCAATTTAGATCGGATTTGATCAAAGTGAGTTGTTCGGGCAGGGCTGAAAATTATCGATCGTATTGCATCCATCAGCAGCACTGAGATACATCATTTATGAATACGATTGTATTTCAGTCAATCAGATTATGTAGTCACACAGTGGAAACAGAGATGCGATTTGGTAGCATTTTAACTATCGATCAGAATTGACTTCCCCGTGTATGGCATTTTGATCGAATAGGTTGTCCACTATAGAACGATTATTCTCTTGGGAAAAGAGTGATCAGAATAGAAATCAATATTGTATCAAAGCATGTATGGCAACCATTAAAGTGTATGTAAACCCAAATGCTACAGTAGTGTAAATAGCTTTCTTTTTGCTTGGTATATGTAGTTGTGCAAAGTTTTTTTTATATTGGTGTAGGAAAATGTTTCATAAATACCTGTTGATCTCTTGAGTTTCTGCTCTCTTTTAGGGACTTTTTTTACCACCTGCTCCCAGTTCTGCATGATGGAAGTCACTCTGTGCTTTCATCTTATCCACTGCCCTCAATACCCCTGCTGGTTGATTGACATCCATTCTGACCTGGGACTTTATGTAAATATAAACTCCCTCTTGACAGATCACATGGCCTGTTATAGTTACAGTAATAGATCTACTGGCAGGTAATAAACTTATGTTACAGGGGAACTCAGAAAAACAAACGCTGCTGTGCCAGTTCCAGACTGTATCATAGATGTCTTTTTGTAATCTTGCCAATAGGCATGGGCGTAGCAATAGGGGTCGCAAGGGTCACAATTGTGACCCCGTCCATGTTCCAGGGGGCCCTGCAGCCTCCCCAGTGGTGTATCATTCGTAGGTACGAAGTGTGCAGTGCACCCATGGATGAGACAAGCCTGAGGGGCTGCAGTTCTGCCTATAAATGCCTGATCTCTGGCTCGTGTCACAGACAATTCTGTGTGACTTGCTTCTCAGTCACACAGAGATCTCTTGCTGGAGCTTCGGGCTGTCTGTGGTGGGAACTGCATCTCTGGAGGGAGCGGGGTGCTGATGTGATCCACCGGAGCCCCAGGAAGTAAAGGAATACGTAATACCACAACAGCTAATTTTACGATCAGCTGTTGTGTCTGCGAGACGGCGCCTGCGCACAATAGCCGACTGAAGATATTTTTCAGTCAGATTGTGCCGAGGCACGTTCATGTAGGTGAGGGGCGGAATTTAACATGAAGGGGGCGGATGTTTTCATTGATGGCCAGTGCTGATCTAACATGAAGGGGGCAGATGTTTTCAAGGATGGCCACTGCTGCAAAGATGGGGGCAGAATTTTAAATGTTTAGCTAGCTAAATCAGCCCTCCGGGAAGAATAGCAGATGAAGATTTGTTTAGCAGATTTATAGGGGCATCGTTAAAAATTCCAACCCCATCTTTGCAGCACTGGCCATCATTGAAAACATCCGCGCCCTTCATGTTAAATTCCGCCCCTCACCTACATGAACACTCCTCGGTAGCGGGAGGCACAATCTAACTGAAAAATGTCTTCAGTTGGCTATTGTGTGCAGGCCCCGTCTCGCCAACGCAACAGCTGATCGTAAAATCAGCTGTTGTGCTATTACTTACGGCACATGCGCAGTTCGTCCCGGGCACTATTCGATAGCGGGCACTTCTCAACAGAACACCGGCCCCGGATCCAGGGTCCTGCTTCCACCTCAGGACGGAAGATTGTGGCATTCTCGGGGTGCCCTACCACTAGGCCTGTGATGAAGCCAGGACCTGACAGGAGGAGAGGCAGAAGATCAGGCCACCAGCTGACTGCCAGAAGGAGAGGTAAGTGAGCCATCACACCGAGACTGAGCAAAGTCCTTAGTTGTGTGACTGGGGTTGAAATTTGTGAAGAGGGGGGATTTGTGGAGTGTGTGTGGGGGGGTGGTATTTGTGGAGTGTAAGGGGGGGTATTTGTGAAGTGGAGTGTGGGGAGGTATTTGTGTGAAGTGGAGTGTGGGGGGGGGGGTATTTGTGGAGTGTAGGGGGTAATGCTGGGTGTTAATAGTGCGCCCGCTGACACCAATGCTGGGGGTTAATAGTGTGTCCGCTGACACCAGTGCTGGGGGTTAATAGTGCGTCCGCTGACACAAATGCTGGAGGTTGATATTGCGTCCGCTGACACCAGTACTGGGGGTTACTAGTGCGTCCGCTGACACCAATGCTAGGGGAAAGGAACATTTGCATGCGGCCCCCATTGGATGTGAAAACTTGTCCTGTGGCCCTCAGGTAATTTGAGATTGAGACCCCTGGTATAGAGGCTTATGAGTTTGTAAAAACCATTTGGTAATTTAGAATGTAATTACACACAATGTTAGAGCTCTATGATGATATCCTATGTGAATATGCAAACATGCCTCGGCTAAAACCCCTTGCTATTCTGCTCCCTGACTGTTGTGGTTGACTATCCTTAAAGAGACCCTGTCACCAGACTATTCATTTCAACAAAAATCTTCTCATGCAATTACATGTGCATTTAGCATATTAAATGCTTTTTATTTACCTGTAAAGGCCTCCCTTAAGTAGACAATCAAAAGCCCTGAGACTGCTGCTGGGTGCCACCATCTTGGATGTGATGTCAGTAACCCTAGCAGACTCACAGCTGTCACTCAATTGACACTCTATAATAATTCCCTTCGCATCTCCCCCTGATGTTACATAAACGTTTATGCAAGGGGGGTGAGGGGAGGGTCAGAGGAGCTGGATCAGCACAGACAGTAATTAGACATCCAAAAGAGAAGAAGACTATGACATGCAAAGAAGGAGGGTGTGTGCTAGGAAATTGACTCTTGCTGGAGTAGTAGTCAAATTTTCTAGCAAGTTCAATGGCACATTGCAAATAATATAATTTACATTTATGGAAAGAAAAAAAAATCACTGCATTTAAAATCTTTGATTTTTTTAATGTGCTTTGCAATGTTTTAACCTAGTGACAGTTTCACTTTAACTTGACATTAGGATTCTGTTAGACCCAGCACATGTAATGATAAGAATGTTCCAATCACAGCAGTCATATTTTCTCAAACATTGCAGGTACTAATATTAGGCAGTAGCAGTTTCATGTACAGTATGTCTGTGCAAAACAACCAGAGCAACTCGAATGCAGAGATAATAACCTATGAATGACATAACATAACCTCAGTCCAGATTTGTGGTTACGTTTGAATTCTCTATAGTGAAAATAACACACCAGAGGGACATAGCTCATACTTAGGACATGATGCAGTTTGATTTGCAGGTACAGGGTATGGCTTGCAATATACATTGCAGCTGTAAGAAATGTCTTGTGTCTGTTTAAATGAACTGATAGAAGATTTAAAGAAGTTTATAATGATACAATAAGAAACGAACAGGATGGAAAAATAAAAAGCCAAGGTAAATAATATAAGTCCCACCTGAGAATGTGGATGTATGCAAATATCAGTAACTGCTTCCCTCTAGTGACCATTTTAGGTACTTGCAAGGGATATTCTATAAACAGTTACGTTAAAGAAAAAGAAAGTTGTAGCTGACCACTTCTGTGTGACCTGCTTGCTAAATACCTATAATAATGTTATTTAACTCCTTCATGACGGAAGGTAAAACTTAACATCTGAAATCAGTTTTGCAACTTTGGAATGTATTTAGTAAAACTGTTGCAAATCTTTGCAATTCACCTTGTATCCCAAAAAAGTGACCCAAAATAGTAACAAAAATATAATTTGTTGACATTTAGCTGTATATTTCTTGCCATTATCATGACCCACCACCAAAGAACAACCTAAAAAAAATCCCCTACTACTGATGATCACAGCAATACCACATATGTGTATATTATTTGTTTGTTTGTATCTGTAATAGAAAAATCTAATAAATAGTGTTCATTTTGTTTTGTTTTTTAATCTCAGCTAAACCACAATGACACTAATTATAGTTCTTTTTCCTAGCTAAAAAACACTGGAGTGGATTTACTAATTTACTAAAGACAGATGGACCATGCGCTTTGCAAGTGCAGTTGCTCTGGAGTTTCAAAAAGGTGGTAAAGCTTCACTTTGCAAAGGTAATCCAATCACATGCAAGGGAAAAAAAAACAGCATTTTTTGCTTTTACATGGTTGGATGATGGAAGTCAGCAGAGTTTCCCCTCCTTTACTAAGCTCTGGCGCAACTGCACTTGCAAAGTGCACAGTCTATTTGCCTTTAGTAATACCCCACTGACTTTGACCCTGACCCTAAGCTTAACCTGACCCTGACCTTGATCAAATTCTGATCTAGCTATTTTATTTGCATTGTATTTTTTTTATTTATTGTACACAATGTTTTTTGTTTTTTTTGTTTTTTTTGACAGACTTTTCCTCCAGCAAGGGGAAAAAAGATACAATGTATTTTTTTTCTCCATTCAAGGGAAAAGGGAAAATGGAGGCAGGTTGTAGAGTTACTGAACACTGTGACAGCCAATCATAGGCTATCACAGCAATCATGAGCTTGAGAGCCGATCCTCCCAGCTCAGGATCTTTAGTACAAGACCAGGAGCTGTTAATGACAGCTCAGCCGCCATGCTGGGAGTATACTGTGCTCCCGATACATACACATGTACACACATATTAAACACCATGGAACACCCACTTCAGCGAGGCTGTACATTTGAGTATGCTCGTTGCAAAGGGGTTAACATCTGAGAAAATAAAAATCCAAAACATATTTGCATATGAAATGACATACTGTATATTACAGATAGAACTCATGAGGTCATTTCTGGGTAATAAATAAACAGCATAACTTTCCTATAAGCTATACTAGATCTTAATTAATCGTAGCAATTAATAATTAAGACCACCATTTCTGTAGAATCAGGGTTATCCAAACTTAAAGCCTGTCTAAACCCCAAACCAACAACATATGTAATATACTGTAGTTTATCAATCCTTATATGTACTAGTTGCATTAGCTTTCTATTTTTCAAGCTTGTTTTCCCTTTATTTTTACCTGCTGGCCATGCAAATAACACACTTCCTATGCCTTTGTGTTTACACATATCTCCTTTATACCTATGGGGACAACCAAGGTTGTCATGCAGGCTGGACTTCAAACATGTCTGCCTTTATTCATATTGATTACATGGTGGCTTAATGGAACTAGTAGTTTAAACAATAAAGACAAGGATGTGTGTGTTTTTATTAACCACTTGCAGACCGCTGCACGCCAAAATACGTCGGCACAATGGCAGCATAGGCAAATGGGCATACCTGTATGTCCCCTTTAATTGGTGGGCCAGTGGCGCGCCCACCGCGTGACCGTGCCCGTAGGTCCCGCAGACTTGATGTCTGCCGGTGTCCAGCGATCGTGTCACGGAGCCGCAGAATGCGGAGATGCCTATGTAAACAAGGCATTTCCCCATTCTGCCTAGTCACATGACAGGGATCTACTGCTCTCTGTCATCAGGAGCAGTGATCACTGTCATGTCAGTGGTAGCCCACCCCCCACAGTTAGAATCACTTCCTAGGACACACTTAACCCCTTGATTGCCCCCTAGTGTTTAACCCGTTCCCTGCCAGTGTCATTTACACAGTAATCAGTGCATTTTTATAGCACTGATTGCTGTATAAATGACAATGGTCCCAAAATAGTGTCAAAAGTGTCCGATGTATCCACCATAATGTCACAGTCACAATAAAGATCGCAGATCGCCGCCATTACTAATAAAAAAAAATTATTAATAAAAATGCCATAAATCTATCCCCTATATTGTAGACGCTATAACATTTGCGCAAACCAATCAATATACACTTATTGAGATTTTTTTACCAAAAATATGTAGAAGAATACATATCGGCCTAAACTGAGGAAAAAAATAGTTTTTTTTATATATTTTTGGGGATATTATATTATTATATAAAAAAATATTGCTTTTTTTTTCAAAATTGATGCTCTTTTTTTGTTTATAGCGCAAAAAATAAAAAACGCAGAGGTGATCAAGTACCACCAAAAGAAAGCTCTATTTGTGGGGAAAAAAGAATGACAATCTTGTTTTGGTGTAACTTCGCACGGCTGTGCAATTGTCAGTTAAATTGACGCAGTGCTGAAACGCAAAAAGTGCTCTGGTCAGGAAGTGGGTAAAATCTTCCGGGGCTGAAGCTGTTAAGCTTACAGGAAGTGACAAGGGCATAGCATTTCTGTCAAGATTAACAGGGATTTTCTGTACTTGCAGAAAATGTTCATAACCTGAAAGGGTATAACAAATGCATTCATCATATCTAACGACTACAATATATTCTTGTTTTTTGGGTTTAGATATACTTAAAATCTGCCTATAAATATTAGACTGCAGCCCGCTCAGGCATGCATGCCTAACAAATAATGTTTCTATAAGCAATAAGCAAATTGAATGTTTGTGCCTATGGATGATGAAATGCAGTTGAAGCATGTCACTGACCAGAATAAATCATCCTGGCCAATCAACTTTTCTCTAAGTAGCCAGAAAAATTGGCTAGATCTGTCTAATATTTACTAATGTGTGGAGGCAGTTTAAAGGAGTTGTAAAGGCAGAAGGTTTTTTTATCTTAATGCATTCTATGCATTAAGATAAAAAAAACCTTTTGTGTGTAGCAGACCCCTCAGCACCCCCTAGTTACTTACCTGAGCCCCATCTCTCTCCAGCGATGTCCACGAATGTCTAAGCCATCCAGGACACTCCTCCTGATTGTCTGAGACACAGTAGCGGCGCCACTGGCTCCCGCGGCTGTCAATCAGAGTCAGTCAGCTAATTAGGGGAGAAAGGAAGCGGGGCCGGGTCGGGGCTCCATGTCTGAATGGGCACACGGAGCTGTGACTCGGCTCCAGTGCCCCCATAGGAAACTGCTGACTGTGGGGGCACTCAATAGGAGAAAGGAGCTAGGAGCAGCAAAGAGGGACCCGAGAAGAGGAGGATCAGGGCTGCTCTGTGCAAAACCAACTGCACAGAAGAAGTATAACATGTTTGTTATTTAAAAAAAAAAAAAAAAACCACAAGACTTTACAATCACATTAAATCCCTCTTGTTGATGTGCCTGTTACACAGTGACACAGTTCTAAACACACATCTAGTGCCACATGCAGGGTCAGAATTGTGTTAAGCAATGCAAGAGATGACATTGGGTAATAACACTTGTGTTGGTGTACTCTTGTTTTTTATTAATAATACTTTTAAATTCCGCACCGGGGGGGATTAAGCTAGGGGGCATTTGCCCCCTAGCACAGTCTAAATTGGGATATGTTGAGCTGGAGTGGAGATAATCTGAATTCAAGCCCTAATCTTGGCAATGACAAATTATCAGTCATAATGGCAGGATATTTTAGCCAGCATTTTATTTCTGTGACTTCATATCACTGTCACAGACTAGCTGTCATCTTGTTCAGTTTATAAAGTAGTTCACTGTAAAACACGCACTCTTTACAATCCCCTTTTTAGTATATATTGAAAGTACTGTGTATGTGAAAAAATATATCAATATTCTATGCCCTTTAAAACAACACTCACCTCTCACCGGGTCTACTAATCATAGCAGCAACACATCACACTTTATGTGGTGCACCTTCTTTAGCCCACGGGAAACTACCCATGCTATGAAAGGGACAGTTGTGGTTGCAAAAAAATGACTAGTCCTTCTTTGTTTTGCATTTTAAATGTATGTATAGGGAAGATGTGTTTAGCTTAGGATAGAGCAGTGGCCTCAAAACTATGGCCAGGGGCCTAAAGAGGCCCCTTATTTGCTTTTATCTGGCCCTTGGGGGAAATATTTCTCCCATTGACACCAATGATGGGGCACCACTCTTTCCAATGACACCAGCAATGGAGCACTGACCTTGCCACTGATATCAACAATAGGGCACTATTCCTCCCACTAAAACCTAAGATGGGGTATTGCTTATTCCCATTAATGGCAGGGAATTTTCTACTTCCACTGGCCACAGTCTGACCCTTCCTTAAGCCTTTGTTTGGAGACCCCAGGAAAGTGCAAAGCTGGCCATTGACAACTTGAATTTAATCCTAATCCTGCTGAATCAGCCAAAATCTGAGCCATGAGTGGCTCTGCTGGAACCTCCTTGGTTAATAAAATTTGATTTAAAAATTGTATTTTTTTTTAACTCTAATTCTTCATATCTCACATCTGGAGGGCTACAACCAAAAACATAAATGTATTTTATTGGGATTTTATGTGATAGACCAACACAAAGTGGCACATTATTGTGAAATGGAAGGAAAATGATTAATGATTTTCAAAATGTTTTACAAATAAATATCTGAAAAGTGTGGCATGCATTTGTATTCAGCCCCCCTGAATCAATACTATTATGTCTCTACCAGCTTTGCACATCTAGAGAGTGACATTTTTGCCCATTCTTCTTTGCAAAATAGCTCAAGATCTGTCAGATTGGATGGAGAGCGTCTGTGAACAGCAATTTTCAAGTCTTGCCATAAATTCTCAATTGGATTTAGGTCTGGACTTTGACTGGGTCATTCAAACACATGAATATGCTTTAATCTAAAACCATTCCATTGTACCTCTGGCTGTATGTTTAGGGTCGCTGTCCTGCTGGAAGGTGAACCTCCACCCCAGTCTCAAGTCTTTTGCAGACTCTAACAGGTTTTCTTCTACAATTGCCCTGTATTTGGCTCCATCTATCTTCCAATCAACTCTGATCAGCTTCGCTGTCCGTGCTGATAGTAAGCATTCCCACAACATGACACTTCCACCACCATGTTTCATGGTGGGGATGGTGTGTTCAGGGTGATGTGCAGTGTTAGTTTTCCATCGCACATAGCGTTTTGCTTTTAGGCCAAAAAGTTCCATTTTGGTCTCATCTGACCAGAGCACCTTCTTCCACACGTTTTCTGTGTAAACCACATGGCCTCTTACAAACTTCAATTGGGACTTCTTATGGCTTTCTTTCAACAATGGTTTTCTTCTTGACACTTTTCCATAAAGGCCAGATTTGTGGAGTGCACAACCAACAGTTGTCATGTAGACAGATTCTCCCACCTGAGCTGTGGATCTCTGCAGCTCCTCCAGAGTTACCATGGTCCTCTTGGCTGCTTCTCTGAATAATGCTCTCCTTGCCCAGCCTGTCAGTTTAGGTATACAGCGATGTCTTGGTAGGTTTGCAGTTGTGCCATACTCTTTCCATTTTTGGATGATGGATTGAACAGTGCTCAGTGAGATGTTCAAAGCTTGGGGTATTTTTTTTATAACCTAACCCTGCTTTAAACTTCTCCACAACTTTATCCCTGACCTGTCTGGTGTGTTCCTTGGCCTTCATGATGCTTTTTGTTCACAAAGGTTCTCTAACAAACCTCTGAGGGCTTCACAGAACAGCTGTATTTATACTGGGATTAAATTACACACAGGTGGACTCTATTTACTAATTAGGTGCCTTCTGAAGGCAATTGGTTCCACTAGATTTTATTTAGGGGTATCAGATTAAAGGGGCTGAAAACAAATGCATGCCACACTTTTCAGATATTTATTTGTAAAAAAAATTGAAAACCATTTATCATTTTCCTTCTACTTCACAATTATGTGCCACTTTGTGTTGGTCTATCACATAAAATACCAATAAAATACATATACGTTGGTTAGTATATGGTTGTAACATGACAAAATGTCAAGGGGTATGAATACTTTTTCAAGGCACTGTAAGTGTGTTTTAAAAAAAAAAAAAAGGCATTTTTTGTATATTTTAGTTTATGACCAACTATGCATTGACATATTTGAAAATTGTTTGTGCATTATATAAATACTGTATGTAGCTCCCACTGTATATTAAGGTTTGATTGGGCTGGATCCTCAAATGAGCCCTAAAATAAGAAGAAAGCACTTCTATATAAAAATACACTATGTTTAATATTTTAATGTGGGAAGTTCCATTATTTAAGCTTTCATTTCCTTTTAAATTATAAGAAAAATAATGACATCATCACTTTACTTAGGAGTGAAAACAGGAGGTATTGACTACACTAAATAAAAATGAGCTAGTAACATTGTATACTTCCACTGAGAGGACAGTGCAGGCAAGATCCATTAGAAAGTTCTACAAGACCACCCACTTAGCCCTTCATCCCATTCTAACTCCACGGCTGCCAGCATTACTCGGTTCCACACTCCCAGAGAGGATATGAAAATCTTACATTTCATCATATTGGCCCTTAAGTGACTATATAGTTAATGAGGGATTTTTCTTTTCTCTGTGGGGTCTCTTTTTACTGGTGACAAAAATTTATTGTAATGACCACTGGAACTGGACTTCCAAACATAATATAAGACAGCCTTTTTTAAAGTCATTGTATAAACACGTCAGTGCAGATCGTTCATTTATCAAAACTGTTTTATGTGAAATTAGCTATTAAAATACACCAATTTAAAGTTAATCAAAGCAGACCACTTGATTGGACGTGGGCCTAAATGTGGACACCCTAGACTTCAGAACTGGTTGTTGTACATTCATACAGCCATTTCTGAATGTTGCTGTCAAACTAATAGACTGTATAAAGGACAGAAAAAAGTACAATAACATTGGACATTTAATGTAAATCAAAACTTATATTCCGCCCAAAAGGTACTAAAGTGGATTATAATGAAATATTATAAATATATAATAAATATATATCTAAATTTCTATTGCAAATTACAACTTCCCTTGCAAAGTGAACAGCCTATATGCCTTTAATAGTTCAACCCCATTGTTTGTAGTGGTTATACTTTTAAGAAAATATATAGTATATTTTCAGTGACTTCATATTGTAATTACTTATCGTTATTACTGTCGTGTTTACTTTATAAGCCTATAACAAACATGATCTTACATATTTGCAGTATGGTATCAAAGTCTAATACCAACATTTTGCATAATGTGGAAAAGAGTTAAAATTTCTGTTGTTTTTAATTCTGTTGGTTTTAATCCCTGTCTGTGACTCCAAAAGACTATACATAGTCATACGTATAGCTGAAATTTTTTTTTTTTTTTTGTAGAGGGAATAAATCATTAAAGTGGTAGTAAACAATGCTTGCTTACTTGTACCAATAGGTAAGCTTATTATGAAGTTTAGAACTGAGTTTAGAACTATATCTTCCAAGAGCCCTTTTCCTACTTTCCTACACATACGCTATATTGTCAAAAGTATTGGGACACCTGCCTTTCTACGCACATGAATTTTAATAGCATCCCAGTCTTAGTCCGTAGGGTTCAATAGTGAGTTGGCCCACCCTTTGCAGCTATAACAGTTTCAACTCTTCTGGGAAGGCTGTCCACAAGGTTCAGAAGTGTGTCTAAGGGAATGTTTGACCATTCTTCCAGAACCGCATTTGTGAGGTCAGGCACTGATGTTGGACGAGAAGGCCTGGCTCACAGTCTCTTTTCTAATTCACCCCAAAGGTGTTCTATCAGGTTGAGGTCAAACTCTCAAACTCGCTCATCCATGTCTTTATGAACCTTGCTTTGTGCACTGGTGCGCAGTCATATTGGAACAGGAAGGGGCCATCCCCAAACTGTTCCCACAAAGTTAGGAGCATGAAATTGTTCAAAATGTCCTGGTATGCTGACACCTTAAGAGTTCCCTTCACTGGGACTAAAGGGCCAAGCCCAGCCCCTAAAAAACAACCCCACACCAAGTTTAGGGTGGAGGAACTTGACTGGCCTGCACTGAGTCCCGACCTCAACCCAATAGAACGCCTTTGGGATGAATTAAAGCGGAGACTGCAAGCCAGGCCATCTCGTCCACATCAGTGCCTGACCTCACAAATGTGCTTCTGAAAGAATGGTCAGACATTCTCATAGACACACGCCTGAACCTTGTGGACAGCCTTCCCAGAAAACTTGAAACTGTTATAGCTGCAAAGGGTGGGCCAACTCAATATTGAACCCTACGGACTAATGCCCCGTACACATGGTCGGATATTCCGACGGAAAATGTGCGATCGGAGCGTGATGTCGAAAATTCCGACCGTGTGTGGGCTCCATCTGACTTTTTCCATCGGATTTTCCGACACACAAAGTTTGAGAGCAGGCTATAAAATTTTCCGACAACAAAATCCGATCGCGTCAATTCCGACCGTGTGTGGACAATTCTGACGCACAAAGTGCCACGCATGCTTAGAAGAAATTCAGAGACGGAACAGCTCGGTCTGGTAAAATTAGCGTTCGGAATGGATAGAGCACTTTCGTCAGGCTGCAATGTTTAAAATTGTTTAATTACGTGCACTCTCTTTTTCTTTATAATGCTAGAAGAATGAAGTAGTTTTGCTGCTCATATTCACACAGACTTCTCACAAACTTATTTCTTTATTATTTATCGTGATTCCCTCAATATATTTTTATTTGTCACATCTGACCAAAAATCTATTTTTTTTTTTTTGTATTTTTTTCAAGGCTGGTGTTTTTTTATTTATTTTTTTGTTGGGTTTGTATTTGTTTCAAGGCTGATGTTTTTTTTATTTCGTTTTTTTTTACTCCACAATATTTTTGTGTGTGTTTTGTGTGTCAAGTTACCACAGCACCATTATTATCTTGTATTATTTAATCTCAAGAAGATTGTTTGGTGTTGGTGTCCCTTGTTAATTTCACATTGGATTTTTGAAATGTACCTGCCTCCTCACAAACAAGCTGT
Source organism: Aquarana catesbeiana (assembly GCF_042186555.1). Lineage (NCBI taxonomy): Eukaryota > Metazoa > Chordata > Amphibia > Anura > Ranidae > Aquarana > Aquarana catesbeiana. The sequence goes on along the minus strand of NC_133328.1, from coordinate 197,864,828 downwards.
CCTTTTTGAAGGAAAACACACATAGGCGAGTATAATTGAAACAAAAATTCCTTTATTAAAGGCTCAGAACCAAACAAAAAGGGAGGCAACGCTGGATAAACATCATAAATTGGCGAAGCCTTTGACCCCCAGGACAGACATCAATTATTTTACAGCAAAATTGGTGGCCTGAGGAGTCCATATCTAAGGGAGTGCAGTCTGGTCCAGAAGTCCCAGAGATCCTGAAAGCAGCAGATGACATGTATGTTCCCAGGCTGTGGTACTACAAGAGGCTGCATATTTTGTCAGACCAGACTGAATCCAGGTCATCACTCTCTGGTCTTCCTTCCACTATTCCTTCCTGGCTGTGGCTCTGGTGTTGGAGATGTGGCAGGAGGAGGAGTATGACCTGGAGGAGGAGGAGGAGCAGTAGGACCTGGAGGAGGAGGACTATGGGTGAGGTGACAAATGTGGGTTGCACATGTGATTTGGCCCCTCAACCCCTTATTTAGAGCTTCCAAAATTAAGAACTCACATAGGAGGCATTGGCCCTCCTCCATCTGCATCATTTTGCATGCAGTTATGCCAGCAAAGTCCTCCTCCACACTGTGGGGTGTTCTGAGGGCCTCAGTAGCCTTCCAAAATAGGCCTATGGCAGCATGCTCCAGGTTGCTCCTCTTCCTGCCACTTTGTCTTTGAAGGTGGAGGGGAGGGACCTGGATATCAGGCAGCCTGCTTGGCCCGGCCACCTCCTGGCTGAGACTTCCCTGTGTATGAAAAAGGGACATGGTTTTAGTTTTTGCTTCATCAATCACAATCATAAATTAGTACTCCAAACTAACATCTATTTAACATCATTGATTGGACAACCATGCATATTTGGAAGAATGCTATACCTGGCTCAATCTGGGCTCATCCACATGTTGCTGCCTGGAAGGCCCAGGTTGGGCATCTGAAGCCTCAGCTGGGGGGGAAGGAAGCATGGAAGGAAGAGTGGAGAGTGCTGGCCTGGGTTCAGTCTGACCTGCCAGAAAATGCAGTCTGTCATAGTACCACAGCCTGGGGACATAAATGTCATCTGCAGCTCCTGATCTCTGGGAATCCTGGACCTTCTTGTGCTCCCTTAGATAAGTGCTCCTCAGGCCACCAATTAGGATCTTCAAATAGTTGATGTCTGCCGTCACATGGCAGAGACACAGCAGGTGTCTGATAATTACACCAACGAGGAGGAGGAGGAGGAAAGCCAGAAGGCAGAAACGTCCTGATCCAGAAGGAGACGATTCAAATATGTCCTTTGGGGAGATGTTGGAGATGGTCGACATCCTGAAGAAGGCCGACTATGATGGGAAGTATGGACCTTACCCCAACCCCAATGTCAGAAAGGCCAAGATCATGGCGAAAGTGGTCAAGAGTCTACACCGGAATTTTGGGGTATGACGATCCAAGGATCAACTCAGGAAGCGGTGGTCGGACCTCAAATTAAGGGAGCATGAGCAGTACAGAAGGATCAGGAGAGTGCTGCAAAAAAGTAAGTAGTTGTCCTGTGTTCCTATTCTTTATGTTTATTACGTTCGTGCTGCTCCATGTGCTTTTCTTTACTGTTGTACAGTTTAAAATGGCAACTTTCATGTTCATGGGCACATTATTCGTTTGTATGAAACATTGTTCGTTCTGCCTAGAAAACACCATTGTTTTGGCCATATGCATTTGAATACATTTTTTAGGGCCTACTTGTCTGAAAATAATTTGGTTGTGTAGATGGGTTTGTAACTAAATGAAATGCAAACTAGATTCTGTGTAAGGAGAGGACACTCAGCAGCAGTTTTCACATCTGGACGCTAGAGCACTAGTGGGAGACACCAGAACACCCTTTTTATTAGGGGGTCCCACACAGGTGCTCCAGTGTATACTATAGGGGTGACTCCATCTGTGAAGCTTGTACTAAACAGGTAAGTATTGAAGCTTGACAAAGGACAAAAAAAGTCAACATCTTGGAACTCTGACCTAACAGGCAATTGTACACCCCACTTCCAAGTAATGTTTCATATTTATAATTTTGCCATCAAATATCTGTGTGCTAAGTATACCTATTTGTTTTTACATAGGGGATAAAAGACTCGGAGGACACCCCTCATCCGAGGAGACCACAGACCCCCCACCTCTGGAGGAAGGGGAGATCCCACAAAGACAACAGGAGGAGGAGGAGGAAGACTTGGTGGAAACAGTCACCACAACAGGTGAGTGTCTGCGACCACAGGCTCAGGTAAGAGATGGATGCCGGCATATTTATAATACATGGTGTGTTTTTGTTTCTATCTTTTTAGGTGATCGTGATGTTGTGGATCCAGATCATTTCACCTCTGAAAGTGCACAGATCCTGATCGGGGAGATCATGGGGTGTAATAGGGACTTGGAAAACATCCAGAAAAACATCAATGATGTTCAAAAAAAAATGAAGAACATCATTGATGTTTTAGGGAGAGTTTAAAACCCATCCAAATCCCTTCGTTTTTTGTGCTTTTTGTGATCTAAAAATGTATACCATTTTTTGACATATTTGCGAAAAGGCAAATTTTGAAGATGCACACAGTGTGTCAACATGTGCTATCTGCCATCACGGGAGATCAATGTATGCGTTTTGGGGGTGCAACCCCTTCCTCAATAATAAAGTAGCTGGGAGGAAGGGGTTGCACCCACAAAACACGTCCCTTGATCCCCTGTGATGGCAGCTAGCACATGTTGACATTCGGCAATTTGTGTGCATCTTCAAAAATTGGCTTTTCCTGGGGTGACTTCACCCCATCTGAACGCAATATCAAACACAGTTTGTAAATACTCATGTCTGATATTGCCTTCAAGTTCTACCAAATGTGAACTTTGTAAGTTCAAGATTTGTGTCTTTCTTGTTGGTTTTAAACATGCCTGTTTTATCTTAAATGGACATTTCTACTTTTTCTAATGTGACCCAAAAAATAGTTATACAACAAACATGTTGGTTTGTTTTAAAAACCTTTTACAAATGCACATATGATTGTGCTGGGATTAAAAAGATTGATAATCAAGAATGTGTGGATTATTGTTTCAACGCTCAAAAACTTTTGTTGTGCTCTAATTGGTGTTTTCTGTGACAATGAGTGTTATTTCCTAAGGTAAAATCCACTTTGCACTACAAGTGCAGTTTCAAGTGCACTTGTAGTGCAAAGTGTCTTTGCCTTTAGTAAATAACACACAACAGTACTTTGTAATGTTACACAATCATGCCATTTTCAGGACTCACCACATTTCTGTCAGGGTCAGCTAAAAGAAACACAAGCAGTAAATGTCACCAAAGATTTTAGTAGTTAAAATGATTTTTTTATTTGAAAAAGGTTTCAGACATTGTCTGGCATATTTATGGCCCCCCTACCCGCAAAGTATTCAAGGTATCTTAGACGGACCTCACGGGCACTCAGGGGGGGCAAGCCAGGACGGCCACTTTCAAGCGCCGTCAGGGTTGGTTCATTCAGAATTCCGGCCTCAGGCCCAACTGAGCCAGCATAGTTGGCAGAATGTTGCCGTAAAAAGTTGTGTAGAACACAGCACACCAGGATGATATGATTCAGTTTGTACTCCGCCATGTATATGGGTGTAAGAAATAGGCGGAACCGGGTGGCCATGATTCCAAACGTGTTCTCCACCACCCTTCTGGCTCTGGCCAACCAGTAATTAAAAATCCTCTGGTCCGGGGTGAGGGTCCTCATCAGGAATGGCCGCATAAGATGGTCCCCCAGCACAAACACTTCATCCGCAACGAAGACGAATGGGAGTCCTTCCACATTGTCTGCTGGAGGTGGCAAGTCCAAGCTGCCATTCTGGAGACGCCTGTAGAACTCCGTCTGGGCGATGACTCCACCATCCGACATCCGGCCATTCTTCCCCACGTCCACATACAGGAACACATAAGTAGCCGACACCACTGCCAACATCACAATACTATTGAACCCCTTATAATTATAATAGTATGACCCCGAGTTGGGTGGTGGGATGATGTGGACGTGTTTCCCATCAATTGCCCCTCCGCAGTTAGGAAATTCCCACCGCTGGGCAAAGTGGGAGGCCACAGTCTGCCATTCCTGTGGCGTGGAAGGAAACGGTGGAGTCAAACAAGAAAAAAAAATATTCATTTTGCACATAAACAGGGAAAGCAGATTAGACACAAACATTCTTGACCAACATCAAGATAACATTTATTTGAGGGAGTTTTTAAAGACCAAGGTATAAGGTCCACCTATCAGATTCCCCCTCCCCCCTCTCATGGGCCATTTCTAACATTATAGGGGGGAGCTCTTGGACAGGTAACCCTCTCCACTTCATTGAGCGATGAATGCGTAAATAATGTGTATTACTTTGGCCAGCCCCTCCTTAGTTACACTATTGACAGCCCACTGAACAGGTAAGAAGTGTCATAATACAAAGATATAAATACACATTGTACACATTTGAGCACATTTGGACATTCTGCTATTACCTATCAAGATAATAATAGTATACAAAAACTTTAAACAGCAGCATTTGAAAGTATACAGGAAGGCCCTTGCACTACATGCTTTGGGGAATTCATCCATACATCTGACCACAAAAGAGATGGGTATAGTGTGTATGGGTTTGGCAAAGTCAGCAGATAGATGATTGAGGATAGATAGAGAATTGGTATCAGCTGACTTAGCAGTTGGGGGGAGGGAGGGTTCCAAATGATTTGGGGACCCCCAAAAAAAAGCCTCTGGCACTCTGCCTGAATTTTAAGCACAAATCACATTTTAAACATTTTAGGGGGTGTTTGGGGTAAAGCACTACTATGGAGCTGATAAAATACATTGTTAAATGACTACATGAGGTGAATATAGGACCAGAAGACCATGCTGGGGAGGTAAGTGAAGGCAAATATGTATGAAGGACAAAAAAAAAAATTACATAAAAATCCAGCATGCATGAGGACAAAGGGGACATTCACAGCATATTACAATCATGGTAATTAGGGAATGAGGAAAGAAATGCAACATATTATCAAACATTAAATACAATAAAATGTGATATTAAAGGATAAAAATCTTACCTTAATATACTCCTTCTGCAGGACCTGGATGATGGCAGAACAGGTCTCTGGGATAATGATCCCGAGAGCCTGGGGGGAGATGCCTGTCGAGAACTTGAGGTCCTGCAGGCTTCTCCCCGTCGCCAAGTACCGCAGGGTGGCGACTAGCCTCTGCTCCGAAGTGATGGCTTGCCTCATGCAGGTATCCTGCCTGCTAATATAAGGGGTCAGCAAAGCCAACAAACGGTGAAATACGGGGTCCGTCATCCGGAGAAAGTTCCTGAAATTGTCAGTATTATTCTCACGGATCTCACGGAGCAAAGGCATGTGACAGAACTGGTCACGCTGGAGCAACCAATTCTTGGTCCATGAACTCTTCCCCACCCTGTTCATGGATTGGGCTTGTGTCAAGGTAAGGACCCCAACACCAAGCCCCCGCACAGCACGAACTCTACGAGGAGTACGTATACGCAACATGGCTAGAAAACAGTCGGCTGCTCAGAATGAAGTAACAGAACGCACTGAAGAACAGAAAGGCCTGTGAAGAGCGACCTGAAAAACAGCAATGAGCGGACAAGATCGCACAGAAAACTCCAATATGAACTGACTGCATGCACTGAAGAGCAGATACAAACCCACAAGCACAAGCTGAACAGCAGAAAACGATCTGAAATCCACAAGTCTGAAAAAGCGCGAATCGTCTCTCATTAAACTTTTACTAGCACGAGATTAGCAAAAGGAGCCCAAAAGGGTGCCGCGCTTGGTTCGGACCTGCCCTTTTCTAGTCTCGTCATACGTGGTGTATGTGACCGCGTTCTTGGCAATCGGAAATTCCGAAAAACTTTGTACGACCGTGTGTATGCAAAACAAGTTTGAGCCAACATCCGTCAGAAAAAATCCATGGATTTTGTTGTCGGAATGTCCGATCAATGTCCGATCGTGTGTACGGGGCACAAGACTGGGATGCCATTAAAGTTCATGTGCATGTAAAGGCAGGAGTCTCAATAATTTTGACAATATAATGTAGTATGTGGATAGGTTCTTATGCATCAAAGCAGCAGCGTTAGTTTGTTGGGAAATAAATCAAATAATGCAACTCCAGGCTCCCTCACAACATCCCTTTCCTCCACCCCTCTCTAACTAATCCCTGACATAAAAAAATATACTAAATAAAAAACCTACCCCTAAATAAAACCCCTTTTATTCACCTAAATATTCAGTCACGTGGCATTCCAGTCTCAAGTTTTCTCACTCCTTATGTCTAAAGGAGGCAGGGCCCTTCTTAAGGTGTCCAAGTCACTGCCTGCATAATGTGGACACTTTCTTATTTGCTGTCAAGTGACAAGGTCCGATCAATATTCAGAAGGCAAGTTGTCAGAAAACTGGGACCAGCTGGTGTGGGCACATCTGCAGTTTCTGCACAGATGTCACTGGAAATCGTACCCCAAATTGCCAAAAGTAGTACTGAAACTACTTTTGAAATCGGTGCAGCTCCGCAAATGAGGCGTGGCACAGATTAGGACAGTGCCATTGCCGGCAAGTTACATGTGAAATCGCATGCCGAACTGCACCAATGTGAACCAGGGCTAAGGTAAGCTTTTTATAGTGTGTCATCCCTGAATTCCTTGATGCATTTCACACCTTAGCTTACCTTCATTATTTATGCTCACCATGCATGTTACAAAGCTTTACAGAATTGTGTACAGATCCTTGTTCTTCTTGAAAATGTGATTGGGCTTGGCAAACTCTGGTCTTGCACCAGTGCCAAGGCAGATGAAGGCTAGTGTCCAACGTGGCAAAAGAGCTATGCTTCAAATGAAATCTTCCAATATGTCTTTAGCTTCAAAGAAATCTTTGGCTTTAAAAATGCTACTCATAGGGGTTGATTTACTAAGGCAAATAGGCTGTTCCCTCTGCAAGGGAAGTTGTACTTTGCAAGGGAGTTTTGCCCAGAGCTTAGTGAATGAGGTGAAGTTCTGCTAACTTCCATCATCCAATCACATGCAAGCAAAAATGCTGGTTTTTATTTTATTTTCCTTGCATGTGATTAAGTATTCATTGCAAAATGAAATTTGACCACATTTACTAACCTTTTGGAAAAATGCGCTTGCAAAGTGAACATTCCCTTTAACAGCTTATTTGCCCTTAGTAAATCAAGCCCATAGTTTCTGTATGTCAAACATTATACTTTTACCATTGTATACTGCAGATATATACATAGATGCACATATGATTACCTATGTAGATATGTAATTATTGCATTATTTACTTTGCATTTCTTTTCTATTTTTACATAGCTTTACAGCGCTTATATAAAGTGTACAGCTATTCTCACCTGTCTTTGAATTTGCATTTTTTGTGTTTTTTGTGAGTTTCCTCTGTTTGCTTCAGTTTCAAAACTTTTGCCTTATTGTGCCCATTACTATTTCTTTACTGTGTGCAGAGACTCCAATGGGACAGAGATTTGAATGGTGAAATATATACTAAGCATTGTGTAAAAATGCTAAGACCCCTTTCACACTGGGGCATTTTTCAGACGCTTTTGGGGTTAAAAATAGCACCTGTAAAGCACCTGAAAAACGCCTCCCCTGCAGCCCCAGTGTGAAAGCCCGAGTGCTTTCACACTGGGGCGGTGTGCTTGCAGGACGTTAGAAAAAGTCTTGCAAGCAGCATCTTTCGGGTGGTCGAGGAGCGGTGTATACTCCGCTCCTTCACCGCCCCTGCCATTGGACTCAATGGGCACCGCTGCCCGAAGCACCAGCAAAGCGTTTCGGCAGTGGTGATTTGCGGGCGCTTTTAACCCTTTTTTCGGCCGTTAGCAGGGATAAAGGCGCTGCTAAAATTAGTGGCGCTTTACCAATAATGCCCCCGCCCCAGTGTGAAAGTAGCCTAATGCCCTGTACACACGACCAGACTTTTCGTCAGACTGAATGGAGTTCCAACAAAATGGACTTGCCTACACACGATCACACCAAAGTCCGATAGTTTCGAACGTGATGATATATGACCGGACTAGAATAAGGAAGTTCATAGCCAGTAGCCAATAGCTGCCCTTGCGTCCTTTTTTGTCTGTCGGACTAGCATACAGAGGAACGGATTTTTCGATCGGACTCGAGTGCGTCGGAAAGATTGGAATATGTTCTATTTCTAAAGTCCAATTTTTTGACAGAAAAGGTCAGATGAAGCCCACACACGATCGAATTGTCTGACGGATTCGTTTCGTCAGACCAGTTCTGTTCGAAAAGTCCAGTCGTGTGTACAGGGCATAAGGGTTGCGAAATAAGATGGTGGGCAAGTTAATGCTTAACAACATATTACAATCAGTGAGCTAATGAGGTGTTGGGCAACACAATGCTTATCATATCTTTCACTATTCAAATCCCTGCCCCACTGGAACCTGTGCCCACAGTAGTGACATAGGGAAGCGGCACATTAAGGCAAAAATTGGTTACCATACCGCGTGCTTGGGAACTGAAGCAAAAAGAGGAACCTCACAGAAAAGAGTACATGCACATTCAAAGATATGTATATGGGGGGTTGTACATAAGTGTTGCAAGGTTGCAGTGCTAAATATAAGGGCTTTCCGACTGAAATGTATTCATTTTTTAATTAAAAGGAATATGCAATATTTTAGCTTATTCAGTATAAATACCGTATGACAAACAGGCTACTCACCATATGTTGGTTTCCTTTTTTTTTAACAATACAGCAAGCTGGCATGAAGACCACCTCTGGAGTAACACACTTCCTAATCAATTTAAATGCCTATGACTTATTTTGAAATGTGTTGCCAGGCGCCTCAAGAGATGCATATATTATATGTATCTGTCAAAACTAGGAAGGACTTAACAAGCATCTGCAATGAACTCTGTAGGGAACGTGACGCCTGAGATACGCTCTTGCTCATTGCCGGATATCAAAAAGGTCAGAAGTAGACAACAGAGATGAAGCACAATATATATTTTTACATGAAAGGAAGTAAGAAGACAGGATGAAACAATACACATACACAGCTGAATGTTATGATGAGGTTTCATGGTGTGTGTTTTTGGGAGTTCTGTGGTGTAATAATAAACCTAGTAATCTGGTCAATGAACGTCTGGACCCTGCTCAGCCAAATCATACGAGTTCCTCCCAGCAGTGGTTTCTCATAAAGTATTTCTTCAGGGCCAAAAGTTTCTTGTTGAGTATATGTTTTTATATGTAGAGGATGACATCATATGTTATAAAAATAGAAACAGACTTTCTAAATTTAAGAAATAAATATATTCATACTCAAGTCTTAGCCAAGAAACAAGCAGTAGTCATTTCCTTGATTGTGAAATACTTTTCACAGAGGTAGCAATGTAACAAACCTTTCATGGAAAACTTAATTAAAGGTTTTAAAGGGATTTCCATTTTCATCAAGAAAGAAGAAAACACCTTGACTAGTGGATTTATGCCAAGGAGCAAGGTTCCCAGACATTAGCTCCATCAGAGAAAGCAGAAAAGCAGAGATACTTATATGGTACAGTTTGGTTCTGTCCTCTTAGAGTTCAATATCTTCAGGTGCAGGTAGCTTATGATTTTCCTTAGAAGGCCCATTTTTATATAACTACCCCCAAAATTCCATTGTTTTATGCATTATTTAAACATCTCTGTGTTCATTACTGTTGCAATGAAGAAATAAATGTTTTGTGAGTATATAGATATACAGATATTTAATTTTATGATGCTTTTCTGTTTTGATGGGAGAGGAATTCTCTAAATCACTCAATCCACTTTGTTATCTCTCTTATATTATACGTAGGTGCTAAATATATTTACTCATACATATGTACATATATCCCCTTTTTTTGTAGAAATATACCAATCTTTGAAACCCCCTGAGGAAGGAAGTACACATCATCAAAAGAAATGAGTCTTCTTTTGTTATTCCGAAACATGTAGGGTGTTTTTTGCTGCACCTCCACTCCAATCACATGACCAATTTGTGGCCTTTTGGGTGGTTCGTTACAGCAATACAGCAGTTGTACTTGTAATAACCATTGTTTTCTTCATACTCAATTTTAATATGTGTTGTGTATATTTCATGCATTATGTAATAAAATTTTGTTAATTTTCTAAAAACATCTTTTGTACTCTATTTGCACCTACAATCTTTGAACTCCTGGTGATGCACTGCCCATAATATCCCCTTTTGGGGCATATACAATTTTGGTCTTCTTTTTCTCATGGGATGTGGCAGAAATCTCCAGGATCAGCTCACTATTGGTTCCTTTCTACCAATTTTCTTATCCTTGTTTGGTATTTCAGGCATATCTTTTATACTATGGCTACAATGGCTATTTAAATCTCTCTCCTACTGAAAGATTTAACTGCTCATTCACGGTAAACTTATTTGCAAAGCAATTAAAATCAGCGTGCTAATAATGAGATTGTAGACAACATGCAGTTAAAGCTGCAGTTTAATCAAAATTTATATTTTGCTTTTCCAATCACCCCCTTCCATTAACATGCTAATGAAGCTTAAAACACTTTTTGGCTTTCATTACACTATTTTAGACATACTGACATCATCATTGGGTCTCTATGCTTTTCTATGCAATGCAGATAAATAATGGCTGGTGGGAGGGGCTGGCAGTGTGTTATGCATAGCTTCCTGAAAACATCACAACACTTTGCCTCTGTACTTTTTTTGTAGCCCTCAGCCTTGGTGCAAGCCATGGGATGGCTCTTGGGAAGAATTGTGTGAAAATTAAAATGCTTTAAAGCAGGGATATGCAATTAGCGGACCTCCAGCTGTTGCAGAACTACAAGTCTGATGAAGCAAAGCATAGCTTCTGACAGCCATAAGCATGACACCCAGAGACAGAGGCATGATGGGGTAGTTTTGCAACAGCTGGAGGTCCGCTAATTGTATTTCCATGCTTTAATGGGTGGATGTCATTCTGGAGGAGTGGGCATTCTTAGGTAAATGTATATGCATTCAGACTGCCCTTGATAACACTCACATATCATGCTGCGCCTCGATGACTGAAAGAACAGCAATACAATTACTTAAAGGGTTGGGCCAGGAGCAGTCAGGCTGGGGAGGAAACAACTAGATGATGCTGGATGCCCTCCAGTCGGGATATGAGGTAGGCTTTATCTCCCTTGCTGCAGCTTCTAATGCACATTGAGAAAAGCTCACAGTGTGCAGTAAAATCAAAGAAAGCACTTTCAGTAGGGGAGACGAGACCATACAACTGCACATTACTGAAGGTAAAGCTTTAAATCTCTCAGTAACAAAAAAAATGTCATTGCCAGAGAGTTGACTGAAGGACTATAGAGCCCTAGGCTTAATATTTTGTTCTTCTATTCATACCAGGATGTACAAATCCAAAACCTGAAGAAAATATTTGTTATAAAATATTGACTTTTAGATTGTAAGCTCTAACGAGCGGGACCCTCTGATTCCTCTTGTATTGAATTGTATTGTAACTGTACTTCCTGCCCTCAAAGCGCTGTGCAAACTGTTGATGCTACATAAATGCTGTATAATATCAATACTAATAATTATATTCTGATAAGTTATAGTTATCTGATTATATTTTTAGAATGCTGATTTCTTAGCTTATTTAAGAATTATAGACAGTCCAATATGTTATTAGTTTTTGATTTCTGCTATCCAACCACAATGCCTAGGGTTGTAGGATAATAGTCTGTCTTTATATAATCTGGTATGTATTTGATTAAAGCTCAACTGAACTTTAAGTTTAACTCATGTGATTACATTCCAGTTGTATCAAAACAAAAGGCATATAATGTCTTAGGCCTCATTGACACCTTAGCATTTTGTAGCTTGAAGCTCAAAGTTCTCAACAAACAAAATCCCATGGTGGGAATTTGATGGTGGCTATTCCCATATGAGCACTCAAGTGACTGTAGCTCACTGTCTGATGCTTGAAAAGCTATATGAACTATGTTTGAGGTAGATATGGGCATTTTTGGCCCCATAGACTTCAATGGGAGCACCTTTAAATGCTCAAATCAAGCATTTTCTAGCATTTTTTTCTGGCATATTTCAGGCATTTTTTAACCTCTTAGAACTGGCCTCCAGCCCTAGTGCTTTCTATTGACTAAAACAAAAATGCCTGAAGCATGAATACACATGTAAGCCAATTGGGATATGCCTGCAAAAAGACATGTGCAAAAGCTCCTGAAACCTGAAAATGCCTGAATATCACTCTGCTCAACTGTAAATGCATACTTTATTTTCTTTCTATTGCAGCTATAGCCTAAGTAGAAAAGCCTCTTCCCTGCCATCATGGTGCAGAGTGAGGCCTTTGTTCTATGTGGGAGACCAATGATCTCTCTGCAGAGATCTAAAATGCTCTGTGATTGGTATTATTTCCATTCCAGTCTCTCCTTGTAAGTGAAGAGTCATCTCGTCTGTGCAAGCGTTCACTATAAAGATACACAGTGCATACATTGCAACCATCTTACACTTTGTAAGTTGTTGCTTCACTTTATTAATAACTTTGAGAACAAGTTCAGATGTCATAATGCATTGATTACCGCTGCATTTACCTAATTTAACTAATATTAACATTGTTTAAAAAACAAATATATTTCAGATTCTTCTTTTTTTTTGCAAATGTATTTTTATAACAATGATGTACTTCCATTAGCAACATATTTTTAACAATAGGAAGGAAAAGCACCTGGAGGTGTATCATGTTTTCACTTAACTTCCTTAAAACCTAAATCCAAATCCAAATGACAAAACACATGAAATACTTGGGGTCTGTTAGCTTAGCCAGAGCTCCTGAAGGACCTTCATCTGCACACACACAGTTTGGCAGAAATTCCTAAAACCATGGGGACATTAAGCGCCAAGTTGTTGAAAAATATGGATTTCAGACTAAGTTACGCAAGCTTATTTTAGGTGGAAATAGTTCTAACATGTGCAATTACTATATTTATTAGTCAAATTAATGAACTCGATTACACACACCTAGAATAGTCAAGCTTTTGCAGTCATGTACATTTTCTCTAGAGTTAAGAATGGACATTGGTCACACAAGGCCCTAAAAGAAACCCATGCAGCAAGAAAAGCACTGTGGGGTATTCCCGTGATCAGAAGAAGTAGCCTAAAAAATATAGGTTTGCTTCTCCCCATTGTTCTGCTCTGTATTTATACCTTGGGAAAAATGTCCATTCAATCCTTGAGTAAAGTTTGTAAAAAAAAAAAGTGACATTTTTACAATACATAACTTGCTCAATTCCTTACTTGGATAAGTATTTTTAAAGACAGGACTATGTAAACCTTTCCTAAGGGACATATGGGGCTGCCAATGACAAACCCTTTCTGAATATGTTAGTTGTCTGGCTATTATGCTAATCAACTGGGTTCAACTAGCTTTAAAATGGTTGTTAAGCCACTATATTATGATCTTGCCATTCCCTCTGTTAAATAAGATTATGTGTTCCAGTGTCTGTGCTGTATAAAAAAGATGCTGATTTCTACCTTCTATCAGAGTGTCTCCCGGTGACTCACGTGACTCCTCGGCTCTCTCCTCTCCCAGTCTGACAGCTATAGCAGGAGGGGCCGAGACCTCCCACTGGCGTCAGCCAGGGTGGAGGGGAGGAGAGAGAGTCGAGCGGTCATGTGAGTGCTGGGAGATGCTCTGATATAAGGTAGAAATCAGCATCTTTTTTATACAGCATATACACTGGGACACATAATGTTATTTAACAGGGGGAGATGGCTTGATCATAATATAGTTATGATTGCAGCAGAAGGGGAAGGCTAAGGAGTGGGCAGAGCTGACAAGCAGGGAGGGGAGGGGGGAGAGGATGGGGGAGAGCAGAGAGCAGATGATGGAGGCACGTAAACTGACCACGGTGTCAGGGCTCAGCAGCCATGATGAACCATGGTCAGTTTACAGGGGGGAGGGCAGAACCAGGCAGGATCAGTCAGGTATTTATTTTTATTGTTTTGAGTTTTAAAATGTTTATTCAAAAAATATAACAGTTGAACAAAAATGGATAAAGACCATATGAGGAGCTAGTGCAATATGAGGGGAATCTCCATCATAAACATAGAGGGTCAGTCGGGTATTTTAGGTTATACAGGGAGCCAAATTACACAGCCCAAGCACTGTTATTAATGCTTTAAGGGAACAGGATCATTTTTTTTATTTTTTTAGGGTAACAAACACTTTATTTCACTGATCTGGAACAAGTTTGTGTACCTGTAAAGTCAGACATCTTTTTGTACCTACTTTTACCAGGTAATAGATACAAACTATAGAAGCAAGGAGGTAAACATGAGAGCCAGTCACCTAGCAATGGCAGCCTCCATGTCAGGCAATGGCATAGCAGATTGGCACACAAGAATTTGTCAATGCAAATGCACATGTGCGCACGGGCATGAACCCCCCAGCTACCCCATGTGTTCCTGTTAATGTTGTTATTGGATTTCCTGTTACTGACCCGTCTTGCCTTTGAACCATCTTGTCTCCATCCCTGGCTTTGACCCTTGGCTTGTTCCATTGACCCTGCTTCTACCTGCTGATTTGTGTATGACCTTGGTTTGCTCTTCGCTGCTGCCTGTTTACCAGTGTATGACCCCGGCTTTCTCCTGACCCTGCTTTCTGCTTTACCCCTGGCTGATATTCCATGTATGACTACTGGTTTGGCTCCTGACCCTGCTTCTGGGCTTTTGCCCAGTCTCATCTGCTACATCTGAGAGACTCCTGCCCAGAAGTGCATCCTGCTTGTCCAACCATCATCCAGAAGACATCTCATCATTTCAGCCCGTCGCAGCTGGCAACCCCTGCTTCTTTGGGCATAGCACTTCATTACCACCTTCAGGGGTGCCCTGCACTCAGCCACAAGGGAAGCCCTCTCAGCACTTTGGCCCCTGACCAGGTACGTGACACTCCATTTCTGCCCAAGTAAGGGTTTACTTTAAAGTGTACAGTATGTAAACCCACATGTCCATTGCATTACCACAGAACTTCACCTAATAAGGGACGCTTTGCCTTTCCTCCAACCCCCTGGTGGAGGTTTATTATTTTATCTTGAAGCACGTGCCAATTAAAATTGACCACTTTCACTCAGATCGCCTAGGCAATCAATGCAGTGCAGTGCTTTTTTTTCTTCATCAAAAAGTGTTTTTTTTTTCTTCATGGAAAGCAGGTTACATGGGTTCCAATGGCATAGTTCACACCAGCACAGTGTATTCCAGCACTTTTCAGTTCCAGAAAAAAAGAGGACAATATGCTTCATTTTTCCTGCACATAACTCTACTGGAATGCGATGAAATGCATAAAAAAGCATTAAAAGTATACATGCAGAAAAGCATCCTGAATGGATCTGGAGGATGTTTTTGTGGATTGAACGGCACTTATTAGGCAGTCCATTCATTTGTAATAGGAAGCCAACACAACAAATGAACCAAAAAAAGTATGAGAAGTAATTTTTCTCATGTAGCTCACCACAACATACAGAAATGTGTTCCCATGTGTTGTAATAAGCTGAAACCCAAGTGTGTCAGAGCTGCGTTGCATTAGTATGTTGGACACCATTTCAAATGAATGCGTTGCCTTGGTGCATTGAAATGTCATTCAAAAGTGTGGTTCTAAATCAATTCTTAAGTATTCTTGGCATCATGCCTCACTGTTTACTATTTTTCAGAGCAAATTGTGATCTATATCATTCTGTTGTAAAAAAAAATCCCTTTAGACCCTGCCAGTTACAGTACTTCCTGTTGAAGTTTGACAATGCTAAGCTGGTGCCTCAAAATTTGTAGCAGCAGTGTTTTCAGCCTGTCATGTGTGCTCCTACTTTTGGCCATTATATTGCCGGTCTAATAGACCTGTTGAGCAGCCCAAAGGCCAACTGAATATGTGCATATTGTAAGCTGTGAGAAGAGGAGCAGGAATTGTTACTGGCAGGATATCCAGATAAAAAAATGTGCAACAGATTAAAAAAAAGTAGCTTAAAGGGGTTGTAAAGGCAGAAGGTTTTTATCTTAATGCATTCCATGCATTAAGATAAAAAGCCTTCTGTGTGCAGCAGCCTCCCTAAGCCCCCTAATACTTACCTGAGGTCCCTCTCTGTCCAGCGATGTCCACAAGTGTCTCAGCCATCCAAGATTCTCCTTCCTGGTTGGCTGAGACACAGCAGTGGCGCCGTTGGCCCCTGCTGCTGTCAAGCAATGTCAGCTAGCCAATCAGGGGAGAGAGGGGGCGGGGCCAGGTCAGGGCTCCGTGTCTGAATAGACACAGGGAGCTGTGACTCAGCTCGGGTGCCCCCATTACAAGCTGCTTGTTGTGAGGGCACTGAACAGGCCTGCAAAGAGTCCTGACCTCAACCCGATAGAACATCTTTGGGATGAATTAGAGCTGGGACTGCAAGCCAGGCCTTCTCATCCACATCAGTGCTTGACATCACAAATGCGCTTCTGAAAGAATGGTCAAAAATTCCCATAGACACACTCCTAAACCTTGTGGGCAGCCTTCCCAGAAGAGTTGAAGCTGGGATGCTATTAAAGTTCATGTGTGTGTGTAAAGACAGGCGTCACAATACTTTTGGTAATATAGTGTATCTTGCCATTGACTGGGCTGTGTAATAAAGACCACTGTCTCATGGACTCTAGACTCTCTTGGACTAGCTAGTCATGGTGATCATACAGAATGTTTGTTACTTTGATACCCTCTCACTGCAGCACTGCATCTTCTTCTCCTTAAAGAAGGGATCAGAGGCAAAAAAGCATAAAGAAATTCAACTAAAAATGTTCTAGCCATAGACAGGCAGATATCATATTATTATTATTATTATACAGGATTTATATAGCGCCAACAGTTTGCGCAGTGCTTTACAACATGAGGGCAGACAGTACACTTACAATACAAATCAATACAGGAGGGATCAAAGGGCCCTGCTCGTTAGAGCTTACAATCTAGAAGATATTATCATATACAATCATTGATATTTGACACTAGGTCCCCACGCTCTGCAACAACTAATTGAACAATTAACACTTCAAGTGTTATTAAACTCTCATTAAGAAATTTTTTACGTAGCGCCATATCTCATATCCTTCTATTGGTGATGTCCCCCTTGTCTCTGCAGCCTGTATTAAAATAAAGTCTGCAAGCCTTGTACACACAATGAGAATATTGGACGAATGATCGTTCATTTTTTTTTTTTTTGCTAATCTTATATTGAAAATGAAGAGGTTACTAAAGTTACGACAATTCTCGTACAACAGAATAGAACTTTAAAAGTGATGTAATGTATTGTATTGTAGTGTATTCTTTCATTTCTTAGCATGCAAGAACTTGGTCACTCAATTTTCTGTCTGATTTTCACATTCTGTGTAGTAGGCATATGTCCTTTATCTATTCACTTTTAGGGTGGCTCTGCTGCCATGTAGGCTACCCCAGAAGCCACCCTGATATCCCCTCTCCTGGACAGGACTACGAAAGTTTAGGAGGAGGTCTGAGGTTTTTTGCAGACATTGACAGTTCCCAAATAGTGTCAATCTCCTGGTCCCCAGCAGCACTTAGTGGCATTCTTTTGCAGACCACCATGTGACTACAGTGTTATGTAATGATGGGGAGGTTTGAAGGAGGAACCACTGAAGGCAGCAGGAGAAAAGGAGATGAACATATTCTGGTTTGCCATGTTAAAAGCAGGAGAGGTAAATATTCACTTATTTCTTTATGGGTATCATGTTTTATTGGCAATTTAACTTTTGAGACAATGTCGCCTTAAACTCCTCACTACCATCTAAAGCAGGGGTCTCAAACTGGTGGCCCTCCAGCTGTTGCGCAACTAGAAGTCCCATCAGGCCTCTGCCTGAGGGAGTCATGCTTGTAACTGTCAGCCTTGCAATGCCGCATGGGACTTGTAGTTCCGCAACAGCTAGAGGGCCACCAGTTTGAGACCCCTGATCTTAAGGAAATGTGATGGGAAAAGATGTTCCTGATGTTCAGAGCCAACCCTGTACCTCAAACTAAATTCCTCAATACCTGACCCTAACAAAACCTGCCCGTAGCCCTAACACATAATGAATACAGACAATAAATTGGGGTGGATGGCACTCCCTACAGGTGGTTATATCGGGCATGGACAGGTAAATTATGGGAGGGAGGGAAAGGGGGAGCCAGAGTGCTAACCCAACAGTGAGTATGCCCACCTATATTCAAAATATATAATCCCACCTCCAAGAAAAGTTACCAGTGTTGCAATGCCTGTATTCAATAATCTATTAAAGGTGTTCTGTAACTTTATACAGTCCCAGCTACAATTAAACTCCATTAGGATAAAAATAAAAAATAAAAAATTAATGATGCAGAAACATAAAATGTGCCATAAAGTGGCTAATAGGCTTTCCAAAATGTTCAGCCTCTCATGGTGATGTGTGAACGTGATCGGTGTCAAATAATCAGTTAATAATTTAAGTTGGTTATATATGGTGAATTATTTATATCTGTGGTAATAATTTATCGTTTGCAAGTTTATTGGTATCAGATCTCTATTTCTGATATTTGGAGGTTATACTACTAGCTAACCACTAGGAGCATCACCATAAAGCTATTACACATATTGTACCTTATCAAACACTGATTATTTGACACCGATCACGTTCACACATCGCCATAAGAGGCTGAACATTTTGGAAAGCCTATTAGCTACTTTATGGCACATTTTATGTTTCTACATCATTAATTTTTTATTTTTATCCTAACGGAGTTTAATTGTAGCTGGGACTGTATAAAGTTACATAACACCTTTAATAGATTATTGAACACAGGCATTGCGACACTGGTAACTTTTCTTGGAGGTGGGATTATATATTTTGAATATAGGTGGGGATACTCACTGTTGGGTTAGCACTCTGGCTCCCCCTTTCCCTCCCTCCCATAATTTACCTGTCCATGCCCGATATAACCACCTGTAGGGAGCGCCATCCACCCCAATTTATTGTCTTTATCCTGTCTAGAAAACCCCTAGGGGAGTTCCATTAGGGGAGGCAGCAGACCTACTCACTGTCCTATGTGCAGTCATTACATATAACTTAGTCTAACACACAATGAAGACAAGTGCTATACTTTACTTTGCACAATTCACATGCACATGCTACATTATCTCTGTGTTGACATTGCAACCTTTGTTGTCCTTAAAGTCATACTAAAGTCTCAGCTTTTTTCATTTCAAAATAACAAACATGTTATACTTACCTGCTCTGCGCAGTGGTTTTGCACAGAGCAGTCCAGATCCTCCTCTTCTCAGGTCCCTTGCTGGTGCTCCTGGCCCCTCCCTCCTGCCCAGTGACCCCCACAGCAAGAAGCTTGCTATGGGGGCACCCGAGATGAGCAGCCACTCTGTGTGTTTATTCAGACATGGAGCCACGGTTCGGCCCTGCCCCCTCTCTTGTCACTGGCTTACTGACTTTAATTGACAGCAGCGGGAGCCAATGGTGCAGCGCTGCTGTCTCAGCCAATGAGGAGGGAGAGTCTCGGGCAGCCAAGACCCTCCTGCAATAACGCTGGTCCAAGATGGGCTCAGGTAAGGATTAGGGTGGGCTGCTGCACACAGAAGGTTTTCTATCTTAGTGCATAGAATGAATTAAGATAAAAAACCTTCTTACTTTACAACCACTTTAATGGCTCTTTTCAGTGAGCCTTAAATCATCAAAGTTTTTAGCAGAGACACTGATGTAGCTACTTCAAAAATGAGTTATGAACATGCATTAGCACCCAGATCTTATGAATATATCCCAAAAAGTCATTTTTTTTTAAAGATTTGTGACACCTAACACATGTAGACTTTAAAATATGAAAGAAAAGAATGTCAGACTTAATACTCGGCACCACAAATGTCACACTTGGGAACCCGACACACTGTCAACACAGCTGCAAAATTATCAGGAGTACAATAGGCAATGGCTGACCTTTGGATTTATCCCTGCATATTCTCTATACTCATTCATTACATACCATTGCAATATAACTCACAATATTCGTTGTCTCTGCCACTAGACACAGAGAACAATTCAAACATACAAAATGGGAAGGCCATTTTACTAAAAAACAGGTGAAATTTTACTTTATGGGTCACATACAGTGCCTATTAAAGTATTGACCTGCTTCTAACTCAAAAGTTTAAATGTTTTATTGTCCTTAAACATTGAATTACTGTGGATACAAATTTGTTTTTTCTTCTTTTCTATACTGAGCAACATAAATAGACTATTCATTTTAAAGTAGAAACAAATTACAAACAAAAAATACCTATTTAATAAATATATGTCCCCTTTGATATACCTCACCTACATTATCACTAGTGTGACCAATTCTCTTCCAATGTCCAATAATTATTTAAAGCAAACTACTTTTTTGTAATCAAGGAGTACCAAGTAGCTATACTTTAAATACATAAGGGTCTGGAAGGTTCAACTTCTGGTAAGTCAATATTATAGCCTAACCTAGAGCATAAAAAAGAACACACCAAGCACCTCTATGAAAAGCACATGTCAGGGGATAGGTGCAAGAAAATGTCCAACTCATCACCCATCTCTTGAAGTACTATCAATTATTTAAAAATAAGAAAAGTAAATCTGCTCAGAATGGGCCATCTGTCAAAAGACAATGTGCCAAAAGAGATTTATACCCATTCTGGAGGAGTTATGAGCCACCAAGGTTGAGATTGGAAAGACTACGCTATGACAACTGTCGCCCAAGTCTTTCATAATATGCAGCTTTATGAGAGAGTGAAAAGAAGCCATCAACTAAATCTCATATGACATCTCACCTCACCTACAGTTTGCCAGGAGTCACCTAGTAGACTCTGAAGTCAGCTTAAAGTTTTGTGGTCCTGTAAGACCAAATAAGAGTTATTTGGTCATACTCCAGTACAGTGTTTCTCAACTCTAGTCCTCACTGCGCCCCAACAGGTCATGTTTTCAGGCTTCCCATTATTTTGCACAGCTGATTGGATCAGTTTCACTGCCTTAGTAATTACCACAGCTGTTTCATCTGAGGGAGGGAAATCCTGAAAACATGACCTGTTGGGGCGCCTTGAGACCTGGAGTTGAGAAACACTGTACTGGAGTATGACCAAATAGCTCTTATTTGGAACCACTGCTCTAGTATAAGCATGTTTATTTTCACCTCATGTGCATGCAGCATACCGTAATGGCTAGTAGCTCTACCCCTTCTTACAGAAGGTTGATACCAGGTCTAATTCAGTCACAAACACTAGTTGCCTGTAAGAAATCAAGGTCATCATTTTTAATGAACACATAATTAAAATAATTAGTGTTTTTTTTTGTTTGTTTTTTTATCTGCCTGGAGTTCAACTTAAGCATTTTGCTCAAAATAGGCTGTCTCTGATATCACAGAAATATAACACATGTAGACAAATTTAGCAAAAAACAACAAAATCAGACATCTAAGCCTAGCACAGTTAAAAAATGTTTCCACTTCTAAACAGATGGTACCTCACACCATATAAACTATCAAAAATATACCCTACCTCCTTCCCTATATGCTAGAGATGCAACTAGCAAGTTGGCAACCTCCTCTACACTTTATGGAGTTGCAAAAACCTTCACAGTTTTTGGAAATATGTATCCACCTTCTTGTCCAACCTCACAGGCAACCTAACTAGATTTATGCCTGCCATGGCCCTATTAGGTATAAATTTTGATATTTACCCCTTAATATACAGAATGATCATGGCTCATAAATTAACAGCGGCAAGGCTTACTATAACCAATTTATGGAAATCCACAGAAGTACCCAATCTTTCGAATGTAATTTCTAGATTAAACACTCAAGCTCAATTCAAATTAATGCAAGCATATAAAAATTACTCCACTACTGCCTTATATCTCTCAGAGGAAGTCGCGAGGCTGTGATGAAACTAGTAGGAGGGACTTGGAGGGCTGACATATGAGGAAGTATCTGGAAAGTTTGTCTAATGCCCTGTACACACGGTCGGACATTGATCGGACATTCCGACAACAAAATCCATGGATTTTTTCCGACGGATGTTGGCTCAAACTTGTCTTGCATACACACGGTCGCACAAAGTTGTTGGAAAATCCAATCATTCTGAATGCGGTGACGTAAAACACTTATGTTGGGACTATAAATGGTGCAGTAGCCAATAGCTTTCATCTCTTAATTTATTCTGAGCATGCGTGGCACTTTGTGTGTCGGATTTGTGTACACACGGTTGGAATTTCCGACAATGGATTTTGTTGTCTGAAAATTTTATAGCAAGCTCTCAAACTTTGTGTGTCGGAAATTCCGATGGAAAATGTGTGATGGAGCCCACACACGGTCGGAATTTCCGACAACAAGGTCCTATCACACATTTTCTGTGGGAAAATCTGACTGTGTGTACAGGGCATTAGTGTGACGGGCCGAGGGAACACTGCCGACCGGAGCCACGGAGCCGGATCTCAGGTGAAACCACCATCTATACACACATGTTGTTTGCATACAGGCTGGTTTTAACCTCTTCCAGTCCATGCTATAGCCGAAAGACGGCTACAGCGCGGACCTATTTTGCTGGGGGGCGTCCATAGATGTCCTCCCGTACTCGTTTGTAAGAACGTTCTTTCATCATTGCATTGATTACTTATATTTATAACACTTTAATTATTTATTTGCTGTTTATGATTGGGAATTCATGTGGAGTTTTTGAGCACTTGTAATTTATTGAGGATCAGGAGATTGTATTGAGCACTGTACACTACTGACCATTCATAATAGGAGGGTCACATATCACATTTATCGTTTACTCATGTTCACTTAGAGCTGCACTCATTTGGTATTAGTTTTTAAAAATAAATGGCAAGCCTGGCTATCTCATCCTAGAGCTTCTAAATACCTAAAAGAATGTAACCTTTAATAGTACTGGTGAGTTTGATATAACCTTCCTTATTATATGAGATTCAGATGTAGCTCATTATTTATCACTAAGTTCCTTGATCCTTGTTGATAATGTTAAATTGTTGGTTAACCCCTTCTTACAGTTTGATCCCATATGGAGTAACAGACTAACAATGAGATATCAGTACTTATTATTCTTTTTTCTGTTGTACATTGTTTTGTTCGTTCTCACAATATGTGTTGAACAAGTATTAGGATCAATTGTTTAAAGTGATGTCTAATATTGTCAATATCTGTTATGATACCTCTTATTAAAAATAAAAATGTTATGGTTAAAAAAAAAAAAATGTTTCCATGTCTGTCTTATATTGATGTCTGCTATCTGCTGCATGATTTAAAAATCTCCTGTTTAATTTAGTAGCTTACATTAGGAATGCATAGCTGAAGCTCTTGCCACCTAGATAGAAGCAACTCTGCAGTTTTTAATGTATTAGTGCAGGTGCACCATAATTACAGTCCTTATTATGCCAAAAATGTAAGAATGCAAAGCTTATCCCAAATGCTAACTACAAGATGGCTATTTTATCTTAGCTGCTCTGGAATATATTATTTGAATTCAGTGAATGTAAACTCAATCTTCTATAAAGGATGCAGAACAAAGGTTTTAAAAGCATTCCATGGATACTACTGTGAAATGATTTTTTGACCAATATTAGAAGAGAGAATGCCAGTTCATGTGTTTTTTCTATCAAACACTACAAAATGAGAAGCCATCCGTTTCTTATATAGGAAATCAAAGAAAATAAGAGAGTGGGTCGGAGAAGAATCCTACATAGCAAAGACTGGAGAAAAGCCAGAGGCTATCCCAGGTGAACACATCATTGTCCAAGACCATAGCCTGGTCAGATTCTTGTGAAAATCTCCTTCCAACCTTATTTCTTACTTTATGCTATACCCAGAGGGAAGAAGACACATCTGTGATTTCTCTGGCAATGGGTCAGTGTATTACAGCTGTGATAACTCTTGATACAAAGAGAATTATGTGTTTCAAATTTGGTCCCAGGCTGCTGGAAGACATTCTGTGAACACACACAAGTGTGTGAAGGACTGGGGGAAACAGACTTGCTTAGGTCAACAGGTCTTGCTAAGAACCAGGTTCACATTCAAAGCAAGGCTTTCTACTTTGAATTCCCATCCAAGACTTCTCATCACAAGTCTGAGAATATTCTTCTGGCAGTGATTTACATGCGTGTGTGTCATGGACAATAAAATCATCTTCCATTACTGTGGTGAAGGGAGTATAACAATCTCCCTTGATGCATCATAGATGAATAGACAAATGTAGTGTGTAGGACTGGGGATGAGTTGCAGCGATGACCACAATACACAACAGATTTTGCATTCTGAACTTTACAGGGGACAGAACAATATATTTGAATAAGTTAGATTATCAACAAAAGGTATATAATGTTTACACTGATAGGAAGCACATAACTAGCACAAACCTTCTTTTAGGACTATTGCATTAGACATTTTGTATATATGAGGGATTTGGCAAAAGTGTACAGGAGCATCAGGATCTGATGTAAGTGAACATTGTTTCTACACAATATTTACCAACATTAAACTGTGGGCAAGTTTGGGGTCGTGTTCACATAAATGGGAATTGGATGCGGGTTTCCCTGCATCTAATTTGCATGACAGGTGAGTGTGACCGGCTCTTAAATGGAGCTGGTTCACACAGCTCCGGGGTGGCCGTGGTCTGTGAAAGGGTCCTGTGCGTCTTCTGGTCTAATTCAGGTGCGAATTCAGGCAAAAATTCAGACCTGGTTCGGAATTGGTAAACAGGGACGCACCAGACCCCATGCTGTGAGCTGCAGCCACAGCATGTGTGAACAGAGTCTATAGAAAATAAAGTTTAAAGTAAATTAAAGATTTAATAAAGGCAAATAGGCTGTTTATTTGCAAGGGAAGTTGTTGCAAGAAATTTTCCTTAGAGCTTAGTGAATGTGGTGAAGCACTGCATCAATCAATCATGTGCATAAAAATGCTGTAATTTTATTTTCCTTTGCACATCATTGGGTATTATTTGCAAAGTAAAATTTAACCACATTCACTAAGCTCTGGGGAAAATTCCCTTGCATAGTGAAATGTCACCTGCACATGAAGCTTGTCTTTGAGTGGCCTAATTTGTTTTATTAATTGAAAGGATTCAGCCATCAATGTAAAAGTATTTTTAAAAAGCTATCAATAATGAGCACTTGGGTGCCACACAAACAAGAATTGTTTGAGCCATGTTTTGTGGGTAAGACGATGGACAAATCTCACAAACTAAACTGACTAAACCTAGTACTTGCACAGTACTATGATCACACTAAACAAAACCAGCATATAAAGCATTAAAGTATACCTGTCACAAACATTGGCAATTCAGTTGGGCTGGCTAAATGCGAATGCAAAGCTTGCCATTATCTCTAGATATACCATCAGTTCTGCATTATATGTAAGGTCGCCAAGGGCTCGCCTACAACCCAGAGTGTCAAAGAGGAGAGAAAAATGCCGCTGCCATTAAAGCAAGGGAAGAAGTCAGTATTTTACCTTAGTTATTACCCCCTATACAACAGAGCATCTAACCCATGCAATGCCCAGGGTGACCCCACTGCAATGGTATAACATTTTTCAAATCCTAACCAGACCAGCAACTCCTCCTTTAAACAATGATCTCCAGTAACTGATTTTGGCATTCTAAAATAGTAATAAAAAAGCATTGTCATCATCTAATGATCAGCGTCACTGGTAGCCAATCAAAGGAAATTATGAGTTTAGATGCTCTCACTCTTGTCGGAAGGTGAAATGAAGAAACTTTCCAAATTTATATAAAATAATTAAATATGCACTTACATGTCCTGTCAGTTTTGGTTTACTTTGCTTCTTTATCTGCTGATTCTGCATACATATAGAAATGGGCTTTGACAACCAAAAAACAATGTGGGTACCAGCATGTTAATCAGAAGGCTATAAATTGATGTAATTGTTCTTTTTGGCAGTTCCTTGTAGTCTTTTGGGAAATTATATAAACACATCACTTAGGTTTGTGGTTCTGTATTTCATCAAGTTGTGGCAATAGAAAGAAAGGTATTTGTATATTTTTTCATAGTTACTGAGCAGCTAAACTAGAATTTTGCTCCTTACCTAAATCATACAATGGTAGATTTTGTAATCAAAACGACAGTGTACTGGTTCATAAATTGAACTTACAGTTTGTAGGACATGAAACTAAAAATGAGGTATGTTGAAAGCCTGAATATATACAATATATGCTGGATCTCTTAAGGAACAAGCAAGTTATTGGCTATATGTAATATCCAACTTCCCAACTATAGATTAGAAGAGTACTGCAAATATCTAAAGCTATGTGAAAAATAAGTCCACCCCAGGGAATCTTTGACTTTTTTTTACATATTTGAACAAGCAAACATTAGATTTTAATTTGAACATTGCCTACAGATAAATGTGATACACTTGAACACATGACACATAAAATTGGCATGGTGTATTTGTTCTCATAATTTAAATTAATTAAAGTGCAAAATTGTCATGTGGAAAATCAGTTAAATTAGAACCAGGTGTTCCAGGTTAGGTTCCAATGAATAGAACCTCTTAAAGTAGTATGCTGGTGGAACCTGTCTTATTTAAATTTCAGATATCTAAGGTCTGATGTTCCCTTTGCTATTGACATGTGTGGTGACATCAGTCAAAGATCAATAGAGCTTTCTAAGGCCCTCAGAAAGAAGGTTGTGGATACTTATAAGTCTGACAAAGGATTTAAAAAGACCAGTAGGCAACAAACTGTGAAGTATTTTAGTAGCAAAGAGATTTAACCATCTATATAGTCCTAGGCTTGCTTTGGGATTCAGTAATGACTAACAGAGCCCCTATTTAAAGTGGACTTTGTACTTCCAAATGAAAAAAAAACCTTTATATGTCCATTCCCTTTTGTGCTTGCTTATACTGCAAAAATATACTTACATTGGGGATGGAAAGTATTCAGACCCCCTTAAATTTTTCACCCTTTGTTATATTGCAGCCATTTTCTAAAATCATTTAAGTTCATTTTTTTCCTTCATTAATGTACATGCAGCACCCCATATAGACAGAAAAACACAGAATTGTTGACATTTTTGCAGATTTATTAAAAAAGAAAAACTGAAATACTTTGCTCAGTATTTAGTAGAAGCACCCTTTTGATCTAATACAGCCATGAGTCTTTTTGGGAAAGATGCAACAAGTTTTTCACACCTGGATTTGGGGATCCTCTGCCATTCCTCCTTGCAGATCCTCTCCAGTTCTGTCAGGTTGGATGGTAAATGTTGGTGGACAGCCATTTTTAGGTCTCTCCAGAGATGCTCAATTGGGTTTAAGTCAGGGCTCTGGCTGGGCCATTCAAGAACAGTCACGGAGTTGTTGTGAAGCCACTCCTTATTTTAGCTGCGTGCTTAGGGTCATTGTCTTGTTGGAAGGTAAACCTTCGGCCCAGTCTGAGGTCTTGAGCACTCTAGAGAAGGTTTTCATCCAAGATATCCCTGTACTTGGTCGCATTCATCTTTCCCTCGATTGCAACCAGTCGTCCTGTCCCTGCAGCTGAAAAACACCCCCACAGCATGATGCTGCCACCACCATGCTTCACTGTTGGGACTGTATTGGACCGGTGATGAGCAGTGCCTGGTTTTCTCCACACATACCGCTTAGAATTAAGGCCAAAAAATTCTATCTTGGTCTCATCAGACCAGAGAATCTTATTTCTCACCATCTTGGAGTCCTTCAGGTGTTTTTAGCAAAATCCATGCGGGCTTTCATGTGTCTTGCACTGAGGAGAGGCTTCCATCGGACCACTCTGCCATAAAGCTCCAACTGGTGGAGGGCTGCAGTGATGGTTTACTTTCTACAACTTTCTCCCATCTTCCAACTGCATCTCTGGAGCTTAGCCACAGTAATCTTTGGGTTCTTCTTTACCTCTCTCACCAAGGCTTTTCTACCCCGATAGCTCAGTTTGGCCAGACGGCCAGCTCTAGGAAGGCTTCTGGTCGTTCCAAACTTCTTCCATTTAAAGATTATGGAGGCCACTGTGCTCTTAGGAACCTTAAGTGCAGCAGAATTTTTTTTGTAACCTTGGCCAGATCTGTGCCTTGCCACAATTCTGTCTCTGAGCTCTTCAGGCGGTTCCTTTGATCTCATGATTCTCATTTGCTCTGACATGCACTGTGAGCTGTAAGGTCTTATGTAGACAGGTGTGTGGCTTTCCTAATCAAGACCAATCAGTATAATCAAACACAGCTGGACTCAAATGAAGGTGTAGAACCATCTCAAGGACGATCAGAAGAAATGGACAGCACCATTAAATATATGAGTGTCACAGCAAAGGGTCTGAATACTTAGGACCATGTGATATTCCAGTTTTTCTTTTTTAATAAATCTGCAAAAATGTCAACAATTCTGTGTTTTTTCTGTCAATATGGGGTGCTGTGTGTACATTAATGAGGAAAAAAAAAATGAACTTAATTGATTTTAGCTAATGGCTGCAATATAACAAAGAGTGAAAAATGTAAGGGGGTCTGAATACTTTCCATCCCCGCTGTACCAACCCAACCAAGCAAATACAGCGTTGCCCTCTTCTTTCTCCCTATTTACCCCTTCTCCTAATTCCCCACTGAAGGCCCTATCCAGTGCCTTCTTTGTATTATATGTCATTAAGAGCCAGAAGTAGAAAGAAAAGTTGCCACAAGGCGGATGGATAACAAACATCCATGTTTATTGTGTAAACCATCTACAAACATGGCAGTGACAGTTCCCACCCTAGGACCGGCCCTCTGACGTATTTCACCCAATGAGGGCTTAGTCATAGGGACCGAGACTGTCACTGGCATGTTTGTGGACAGTTTACACAATAAATGTGGACATTTGTGATCTATCAGGTGTGCGGCAGCTTTTTTTTGCTTTTACTTCTGGTCAGTAATGCCCTGTACACAGGGTCGGACATTGATTGGACATTCCGACAACAACATTTTTTCTGATGGATGTTGGCTCAAACTTGTCTCGCATACACACAGTCGCACAAAGTTATCGGAAAATCGATCGTTCTGAACGTGGTGACGTAAAACACGTACGTCGGGACTAGAAACGGGGCAGTAGCCAATAGCTTTCATCTCTTAATTTATTCTGAGCATGTGTGGCACTTTGTGCGTCGGATTTGTGTACACACGATCGGAATTTCCGACAACAGATTTTGTTGTCGGAAAATTTTATAGCAAGCTCTCAAACTTTGTGTGTCGGAAATTCCTATGGAAAATGTGTGATGGAGCCTACACACGGTCGGAATTTCCGACAACAAGGTCCTATCACACATTTTCCATCAGAAAATCCTATTGTGTGTACATGGCATAAGAGTGAACAGCTCAGTTTGCCTCCGGCCCCCGAGATTCAAGTGGTGATGGAAAGGAGCGGCTTGTAGCAGAGAGTATTTACAGTCTGATACAAACCAATCATCAGCAGACAGATTTATCTTCCTGATTCTTGCAGCCAGCCCCCAGATCTTGCATATACACAGATGAAGATCTGGAAATAGTGCCACGATTTCAGCAACTTGAGCCTCAGAAGTTGGGGGATTATATGGGTGGCAGAAACCATAACCAAATAGGTATTCCTATTGCCTCACCTAGGCGAGGGTACATTACCTTACTACTGATTCATGTGATACCTGTGTCAAACAACTCAGGCTGGAAGCAGTGGAAAAGTATTGTACCCATCCCTCACCTCTAAATGGGAAATAAGGAAGCAGGAAAGCAATGCAAACAGAAAGGTATAAAAACTCAACAGAAGTTCTAGCCTTTCCTATCTCTAGGGAAAGCTTTGGCTGAAACTGACCTTTATGTTCCATAGTGAATATTGCTTTTACTAAAGAGTAGCATAAAACGTTCTGGCCTAATGCATTACTAAGTTGTTGTTTTTTTATTATTTTCATGCTGTAAGTTGTTTTTCATAGATCCTTCACTATCAATATAAAATCCATTTTGTGCTAAGTGTGATACAGTCAGGGTACATCATAAGTGTCCATATGTTTTTGGCTATTTCCATTAATTCTCTGTCACGTTTAACTATCTGTTCCCATATGGTAAAGTACAAGCTTTTATAACATCTTTACAAGTACTGCGATAGAGAAACATACTTTAGTGGGGGAAAAAAGCAGCAGCTGTTTCTTTTCTTCCCATGTGTCTACTAAAACATTACATGTTTGCATTAGAGAACAGAAGTGAATTACAGCACTAAACATGGTCACATGAAATCATGCATGCATACTTTATACCTATAGTAATGTGTTACAGACAGTTATATTATTTCAGCGGGAGAGTTATGTGGAAGTGACACAGGTAGAGAAGAGACTGAAATACAGTCTAGTCAGAGGGAAAAAATCCACAACTGAGAATACAAATATCACATACATCTTGAATTATCTGGTCGTGTTTTACATCCAACTAGAAAAAGTTTCCACGGGTCATTTACCATTTGATGTTGATGATTTAAAATGGCACTAGTTGTGCTTGGTTATACTTTATATGGTAACACGTAAAGAGGAACCGTGTAAGTGAAGGGTTATCATGACTGGTTCACGTATCAGAATTCAGAGGATGTGTTTAGTTATTCAAGCCGCATTTCTCTTCTGACATTTTTCAGAAGATAAATCCTTGGCTGTAAAAAAATGTATATAATATATAACACAAGCAACTTTGCTTGTTTTTTCCCCCAAGAAAAGAGGCAAACTGAAGCAACCCATAGCAACCAATTACTTTCCATTTTACTGTAGGTGTATCTTTAAAAGTTGCTACGAGTTACTAGCCTTTTCTTATATATCTTTTTTGTGGCTGTATAACAAATTTATTAAATTATATCTAAAGCGAAAATATTTAGTTTAGGTATGGAGAGAGTAGAAAAGTGATAAATTCCTAGGAAGGTTTTTTTTTTATTTCTGTGTCCCACTGGTCAGATTTCCTGCACTCTGTCTCACAGACACAAGAAGTGAGATAAATGTATGAGTATGGGGAAATTTCCTATAAGGCCCCTTTCACAAAAATAGTATCCATTCAGTCTCAGAAGGGAATCTTAGAATGATCCCCTGCTGAGTCAGATCAGAAAGGTATGTATGTCACATCTGTGACATCCATGCCCATTCAGATTTTTTCTCTTTGGAAAAAAAACAGATCCATGTAATCCATATGAGTGGACAGTGTAAGTGGATTGGTGCTCATCTATAGCCGCCCACTTCCAGTCTGGTCACTACAAGCACACCCAGATGCAAATTTGTATTATTTGGTACAATGGATCCAGAGGTGGTAGATATGGGTGGATATATCCACTCAGCCATAGGAATGTATTGCTGCCCATTTTCATCTGAGTAATCATGGGTTAGAAAATTAAAAGATGGACTGTGCATGTCAAAGGGCCCATAGGCAGCTGTCATAAAGACAGGTGTCTTTATTGGAAGATTTTTCTCTCACCATCTTTTCTATAGGTAAACCAAGACAACAGAGAGTAATACAAATGTCTAATGTACCTTTGGGTACATTAGAACTGACATTATCATTTGCCTTTATCAATAGGTATGAATTTCTGTTGCTTACATCTAGGGTAGGTGCGCACTTTGATCCCAAGCCCTAAGGAATAGGACACTCTAACTGGACAGAAAACTGATGGATTTATGGGACAGGCTGCCAGGACACAAACCCCAACTTGAGAAACAAAGTAAAGTCAAAATAATCTCAAATGAAGTACACAGGAGGTTTTATTTGCAAGATGCCATGCTTGTAGTTAGACAGCACATTTAGATGTAGGTAGAGCAGAGAAAAGGTAGATTCATCCTGCACTGAATACACATATAAATGCCCTATCCAACAGTAAGCTCATGGCAGTTGAGGCAACCAATAAAAACAGGTAATAGTAAAGTCCTTTTTCCCTTTAAATGCATAAAATACAGAAACAGTGCCGTCACATGTAATATTTTGAGACATACCAGATGCGTGCTTCAGTTTGAAAATACTGCACATGCATAACGGAAATGGCCGATAGTACCTAGCTTGTTTTGGAAGGATTACTACATTTTATTGAAGGAAGCAGTTATAACAAATACACTTTTAAAATTTCACTCCCTGATGAATATAAAAACATTCATCAACGACATAAAGTGATACCATGTTTTATGCACTGCTGACATAAACCCCAACTCCAGCCAAAACATTTTTTAGGCAAGGATAGAGAGTAGGAAGGGCTAGAACTAGGTTTTTGTTGATGTGTCTCCATTGTGGGATTACACGTCCCTTTACTATCATTGTGATACCATTTATTTAAAGGTGTGGTCAGGACAGGAATTGGGGTAAAATGTCCCCAACTCGCATAAACTGCAATAACTATATAAAGGATCCCTATACATATCTAAAATAGGTTTTGGCCAGAGTTGGACTTTAAAATGGGAATTGTAATCTCTTTTTTTTTTTTTTTTTTTTACTATATTTAAAAAATATGAACTTCAGCTATTCTATTCATAATTAATAATTTACAAAAAAAAGGTATAAAGTATAATATTAATCTAGGCTAAAAGTTCTGGTAAGTTCTGATTAGGTAAAACTTTGGTTATGCCAAAGCTTGCTCTATCCCTCCCTCACATTCCTTTTAGCCCATCACTTTAACAGACTGCCTCATTGGCAAGTAGGAGTGTGCATGAGGCAGGGTGGCTTTGAACTTTTTGAAATGCTGGTTTTGAACTTTGCCCTATCAGAACAGCCCAGGCTGCTGGAGGTCGGAGCACGCCTGTACTTTATACAGGAAACAAGTTTATTTTTAAGTGACAGAGTTACTTGAAATAATCTTGTCAGTCCGTAATAATGCACAATATAAATCTAGTTCAATGTATAGGTTATAATTATCTGTATCTATAGTTGTGCCTTCTTAATCCTCTTCTCTCATTTCAAGTCTCTCAAACTGGGTCTGTCTGATTGAAAACAGTATACATTTTTATTCATGTCAAGGTACTTGAAATAATTATGTAACTTGGTAATGCAGATGTATGACCTGCTAATTTATGTACCATTCAAATTTTAATGATAGATCCACTTTAAAAGGTTTAGATCAACATATGAATTGCATTATTTCATATAACATCTGCAAGGTTCTGTTTTTGAAGCACATTCTTCCTGTATTGTGTGGTGTATTAAAAAACACATAGCTTTTATTTATCCATCAGTATTTTGCTGCAGGAAAGTCAGTGATGTCTTTTCTTTTTAGGCAAAAGAGGAAAAACTAGATGGTGCCAGTGATTTAAATGCACAGTGTCAGTGACCAAGTAACGTGAATATAAAAACAAGGATGTATTTCTAGGCAAAGTGATACAATAAATAACTATTGGATTAGAAGCAATATGATACACTGTTCCGTGCTTTTCAGCAGAATTATCACTGATACTAAATTGTTCTGTTTAAAAAATCGCCAGAAGACACGTACGAAGTACGTTTAACAAAAAAGTCAAAAAGGCTTTGCAAGAACTTTGAAAAATCCTATTTTAAATAGGTCTTCTCAAAGTTATTAAAGTGATTTTAGGACAAGAAAAATACAGTATAACAAAATAAATGTCATGAAACCTGTCACATTGTGCTGAGATCTCTTCAATGTTGGAAAAATTAACAATATACATAAACTTCCATGTAAAAGTGACATTGCACCTTTAGATTGTACACTTACCTAAACAAGGCTTTTGTGTCTGGTGAATAGTGTTTGTTGAAATACATTATTCTGCTACTATTAACTGCTCACTTTACCCAGGGTCTCAATTTAAAAGCAGTCGTATGGTTGAAAAAAAAAAAAAAAAAATCTTTGCATATTTATAAACCATGGTGATGTTCTTTACAAATGTGCTTTGTGATTTATGGATTTGGGACTCTGAAATCAGCTGAGAACAGTGAAATTGAATGGAAAATTTTTAAAAAGTCACAAGGCTGTCTCTTGTCCAATAATGGAACTCAGTGCTGCATTGAGCAGAAAGAACTCCACTGGGCTAAACACCACTGGCCAATTTTAAGAATGGGATATGTCACAGTGTGCATAACAGAAAGTGAATTTAAGATTTCTGCTCTCTATTATAAATAAGCCCCTATAGTGTACAGTGGCACTGGAGATATTACTGTTATTGAAGCCCAGTTGAACAACCTGAGTAGAAATGCATGCCCCTCCCACATGCATACTTCGGAGAAAGACCTTCTCTAGGTGGAAGCATTTAATTCCAATAGGTTACTTGCTAAGTCAGAGCTGGACCTCTACAATAAGCAGTGAACATGAGATTCACTGATAGCGTTACCAAAGGTAATCACTAGGTGACATGCCAGTCCTCTGCAGAGAGACCACTATTTCCACACAGAGAACAGGTTTTTATACTCTTTTTTTTTTATACTTTTATATAGGATATGGCGGCTTTCTAAAAAAGAACAACTGTAATGCCCCATACACACGATCGGACATTTCGACAACAAAATCCGTGGATTTTTTCCGACGGATGTTGGCTCAAACTTGTCTTGCATACACACAGTCAAACAAATCTTGTCAGAAATTTCGAACGTCAAGAATGCGGCGACGTACAACACGTACGATGAGCCAAGAAAAATGAAGTTCAATAGCCAGTGCGGCTCTTTTGCTTGATTCCGAGCATGCGTGGAACTTTGTGCGTCGGAATTGTGTATACAAGATCGGAATTTACGAGAATGGATTTTGTTGTTGGAAAATTTGAGATCCAGATCTCAAATTTTGTGTGACGAAAAGTCAGATGGAAAATGTCCGATGGAGCCTACACAAGGTCGGAATTTCCGACAACAAGCTCCCATCGAGCATTTTACGTTGGAAAATCCGACCGTGTGTACAGGGCATTAGACTTTGCATACCTTTTGTTTTGAAGGATATAACATATTGTTGATATTAACTGAAAGTTTGATTTGAACTTAATAATAACAGCTACAACACATTATTAAAAAACACTATAAGGCATATAAAAAAAATATTGCTTTGTATTACACTTACTTATAGAAAACAGCATAGTCAACAGTGGAGTGACAGTTTTGAAAGTCCCAGGACTTTAACTTCTGGCATTCTCTGTGAGCACGAAGTTTCACCTTAACGGTCCCTTGGCACAGCTCTGGCACAGTCTTCCTACGAGGGCGGTTACAGAATTCATTAGATTCGACTCTCCAGGAATCTCCAAAGTCATCCACATCAAACTTGAAGTTTCCATCACTACCTATGAGATCATCCCGCTTGTGTCCATTGTAGTTGCCACAAAGGCCACAGAGCTTCCCTTTTAGATGAGGAGCGGCCATCACTTCTACAAAGCTGTCTCCATCCCAGGAAATTTCCAGCCCTAACATACAAACATGGAAATGGCATAAATGTTTTGGCCTCAAATTAGGTCAATTAGCGATATTACAGAAACTGGCATGCAATTGCACAGAGCTTTATAATACAAATGAAGCTGAAGTCCCAAAAAACAGCTAATTACACAGACAAACTGCATATATAAGAACTATTATACCCACCAATTTTTTGTTTTAATATCCTTCAAGTTCTGAGATTTACACAGCTCTGTCACATTGCACAGCTCTGTCTGGCAGGGTAGGAGACCTTATTTTTCGCTGC
This sequence comes from Aquarana catesbeiana, assembly GCF_042186555.1. NCBI lineage: Eukaryota > Metazoa > Chordata > Amphibia > Anura > Ranidae > Aquarana > Aquarana catesbeiana. Next base: position 197,829,176 of record NC_133328.1, on the reverse strand, counting down.
TGCAGTTAAGTAACATTTACAAGTCTTGTACCTCATCCACCCTGTGACTGGACAGTAAAAGGAGAAGCAGCACACTGTCAAACTCATTGCTGTCACTCTTCTCTCTCCTCCTATCAGTATGCACTTTTCACTGCTGCACAATTGATTGGCTTTTTGTGTTGCTGCTCTTCTTCTGAACGCTACTGTGCAGGAGATTGCAAGAGGCAGGTGCAGGTACTTACAGTGCTTGCACTTTAAAATGCTTTTATAGATGTTTTAATAGGGCCCTGTATTAATTTGGGTCCTTCATGTCAGCCTGAAGTTTAGCTTTAGGCTTTTCATCATTAGTATAAAATAACATAATGATGGCAGACCAAAAGGTGATTGGATATTATAACTGGCTCACCCATAAAGCAGGTAACCTAGACATCAAAAACACGCCTTCATTTAAGGAGTCACAAGAAATCATTTTACCCATTCTATTAACTCTAGTGTTTCTTACATAGAATATTTGCCTTTCTATACAGAAGATGATTCAACTCAGGACATCGTTAACCTCTCCAGCGGTAATCCCGAGTGTGGCTTGGGGTGAATTTTCATTACCAAAAGCGGTAACCCCGAGCCACACTCGGGATTGCATCGCAGGATCCAAGCAAAGTTACTTACCTTGTGCCCAGGATCCTGTGATGTCCCCCCACTGTGTCTGCAGGCTGTGTACTCTGCCCAATGTATTACTGTGCCGGTATCCGTTCCCTGCGAGCGCCGCAATAAACGGGGGCAGAGCCCGGCGGCAAATTCAATATAGTGAAAAGAACATAACACATACAGTACACTGACTTCCTGATGACACGTGCTTGAGTGTGAAATGCACTGAAACGAGGCCTGAAACGCACATTAACAGGAGCCCTCCACTTCCGCTCAGGTAGCAGAGATGCGCGCCGCGACTCATACAGTGGTGACGGAACGAATTCTGCTTCCCCTTGTGCTGTTTTTTATGACTGCTGTACCCAGAACTGGACTATGTAAGTGCTAAACTTTTAAGGATTTAAAGCGGGGGTCCACCTATCTATCGTTTTTTTTTTTTTTGAGTTAATTCACAAACTTTTCTTCTCAGCATTACATACTCACATATTGTGTGTAATATGTCCGCCTGTGTCAGATTTCGTCGGAAAGAATAACTTATTATTCACTGCAGGCGGTTTCCATCTTCATTGTGGGCATTTGAAGCCCACAAGCATTTATTTCCTGGATGTGGTGAATGCTGTGCTCCCAGCATTCACCGCTCGTTCCCGCACATGCTCAGTGGCATCCTGGGAAGCCTGAGACTAGCTCCCAGGAGTCTGGGAGAGGCTAGAAACACGCCTACTCCCATGGGAGGAGAACCAGGAAGTGCAAAGAAGAATAGAAAAATAAAAGGTAATTACGGCGATTAAAATTTTTTTAAACGGCATGTCAGCATCTAGGCAAGGAAGAGAATACATACAGATATTGTTCAAAATTTGGGTGGAACCCCGCTTTAAAAAAACAATATTACACTATTCCTGCCTTCTGTGGCTCTTTGTGGCGGAGCCAATTCCACAGAATCTTATGATGAGAGTTGGATGTATGCAGTAGAGGATACATAAGTTTGAAGAAAGTCATGTTCATATACCTTTGCATATTGGACTGGGATCCGGTTTCTCCCACATACGGATTATTGACTTGGGATAAGATTCCTGAAGGGGTTAAATCGTTGAAACGAGGAGTTTCCTATAATACATGCTTAATGGTCACCTGGTGGCCGAGGCTATCTGGTGAGCGCATTTCATTATCACTTCGGGTGAAGCACCACTGTATTTGGAGCACATTGCACTTTAGAAGCATGGTGTTGGAGCATTAACCATAGTGCTTGTTTTGTGCACTTTAAAGCGGCGTTCCACCCAAAAGGGGAACTTCCGCTTATTTGTCTCCCCTCCCCCACAATTGGCACCTCGGGGCTCCCTCCTCCTCCTCCCTCCTCCTCTCCCTGTCGCTGGGCCAGTAGGAGAGAGGAGCGGCGCCTCGCACATGCATAGAAGGGTTCTCGGCATGAAGCCGTAAGGCTAAACTGTCGGGTACCCTTACTCGCCATGACGGCGACAGCACCCGACAGCTGATGGAAACATCAGCTGCGGTGCCGAAATCACTGGACTCCAGGACAGGTAACAATTTAATTGTTGCATAACACTGTGTATGAATAATTTATTTATTAATTATATTTGCATAATTGCACCCTTTACAATTATTATTTTATACAGTACACTGTAATCTGTAAGATTACATTACTGTATCAAATCATTTCACCTCCCTTTTGTTCCTAGTGCTTTGTCCAGTGCCCTGCCTGCAGTTTTATATTTTATATATCGTTCTTTCTGCCTGGAAACTTGAGATTGTCCATGGCAACCAAATAGTGTCCCTTCACGTCAAAAGTGGGTTTAGACCAGCTAGAAAAACAGCAATAGTAAATTAGAACACTTGCAGAATTGAGTGATAGTGAATTTCATCACCAAACACTGAAAGTGTCGACAGAGACAATTCTGCAACTGAGCAAATTTCTGTGTTTTTGATTTGATTACATTATTGAATAAAATGTATTATTATTAAAATTATTATTTTTTATAATTATTTATAGTTATTTTTTATATTATAATTTATGATTTTGTGTTTCAAACTTTATCATACCCGGGATGTCTACTAGACTCTTGTTCACAATTTATTTTAATTATACATTTAGTCCCTGGGTTACTAACGGGATAGGTTCTGTAGGTTTGTTCTTAAGTTACATTTGTATGTAAGTTGGAACAGGTACATTTTTTAAGTATAACTCCAGCCCAAAAAATAATTTTTATGTTTTTAGGATAGCATAGAGAAGGGTTAACACCCCTGTAAGGTTTGTTTAGCTATCCCTGCCCCTGTTCAGAAGATTTCACCTCACTTTCTGTCCCTGTGACAATTGGATCTTGAAGATTTTTATTACTGACCTTCGTTAACCAATATTATTGTTTTCATTTCATCATGCCATTTGTATGTAATTTTGCACTTTTTATGAATGAACTTAGGAAATTCTTCCATAGACTGAATCTTAAATGTTCTTTATTTAGGCAGGTTTAAATGTGTTTAGTAAGCAATATCTTCACTGTTATGAAACATGCTGGTTACAAACAGTTCTGTCCCGGAAGTCGTCCGCTTGAAGATGTCAGCAGATGGGCAGGGAGCTCAGGGACGCCGCATTGCTGGAGCTGAGGTGAGTATTGTTCCACTTTAGGCTAAAAGTGATTTCTCCCTAAGGGAAAGGAGGACCATCACCTTAGGACATTAGCAAAAAACTGTGGACTCGCAGAGTGGGGTAAGGTAATGTGGGGGACCCAAGGGGCATGTTCTCAATAACTTGGCAGTGTCCAACAAACCTGAAGGTATGAGCCTATAATTCAGGGTAAATGAATACTCAGCCTGTGTCTTCTACTGTAGAATCAAGATATACCTTCCATGTTTTCAGGAGCTTTCTCTTTCTGCTGTACAAATATTATGTGTGCGATTAAGAGAATATACATTCATAGTCAACACTATTTATTTCTAAAACTGCAGTTTCACCAAGGCTTGAAATGTACTACAGCAACATTTTTTTAATAAGTAAACTTTAACTGTAACAATTTGCCAGCAAATAATAATAAATCTTCAGTACAAATGTCTTTACATGCACTTATTACATCCTTATAGGCTCCAACAGACATCTCTTTGTAGAACTGCTAAGAGCTGTACTGTATACATAAGGCCAGAACACACAGATGTTTCTCATGCACGACAATGTGGATTGTTCCAAAATAAAATTATGCTGTTTTTAATAACAAACATTCAGCTGCTGAATTTGATTATAAGATAAAAGGCATAATAATTTGTTTATGTAAAGTATTATTCTAAAGTCCATCAGCACTCTCGCTGGGCATATTTTAATAATCTACTTGTAGAAGTTGAGAAAGATTAAATGCTTGGTTACTATAACGCTGGTAATGTTGTAGGTATTCCAGTTATGTCAATTTCTAGGGTCCTATTCAAGAAGCTGTGGGTCCCACTGAGGCTCATGAAAATCTATTATTAAAGCCACTGGCAGGAGTCTGGCTTTGTGGCTATTACAGTAAATTAATTAATAAGGCCCTTGGAAGAATTTCTACTGTTTAAGACAAATGTGCTTTGTTGCCAATGACACATCTTAATGATTGATGCTTTTGAAATGGGTTTTAAAACACATCATAAAGGTAATTTCTAAATGGCAATGCAAATTTGGAAGTAACTTGACTCTTTTTGGCTTCGCTTCATGATCTTAGGTCATTGTTGCTTTAGTAATTTTTGTCCCAAAATGCCTTTTTGCCGGCCTTTTCTAACATTAGGTTGGTATTAAAAATAATAAAATAACCGATAAACACAATTAGGGGGGTAATATAATTTAATCACTGAAAAAAGTTTAAAAATTTGGATGAAGCAACAATATTATATATCCTCAACATCACTGTAATTACCGTAAATTAAAGTCGAACTCCAGGAAAAAAAATGACTTTTGTAGTGCCCCCCTCCTCCACAAGTGTTCACATTTCTGAAATGTGTCTGTTGTACCATGTACTTGTGTTAAAAAGTATCCTGTTCTCTTTGTTTTTCTTCCTTTGTGTGAAATACCTGGTGATCTAGCCATGCCCCCTGCTTTCATATTGGAAACTGACCATGGTGAGAGCACATCCATCCCAATGTGGTCATTTTTGCTGGCTGTCCTGAAAGCTGTCCTGTCATGGCCAAGACTTCTGCTGAACCCCCCCCCCCACACAACTCTTCACGGGGAAGATCAGTCTATTGCTGTTTCTATGCCTCCACCCCCCCTTGCCGTCTCCACTTCCACCTCTATAAGCACCCTGTGCAACTGAAAACAGAGGTTATGTGATCACTTATAGAGAAATATATATATATATATATATATATATATATATATATATATATATATATATATATATATATGTATTGGGACACCTGCCTTTAAATACACATGAATTTTAATGGCATCCCAGTCTTAGTCCATGGGGTTCAATATTGAGTTGGCCCACCATTTGCAGCTATAACAGCTTCAACTCTTAGAGAGTGTGTCTATGGGAATGTTTGACAATTCCCCCCCTCCACCAAATGATTTAGACCAGTGCACAAAGCAAGGTCCATAAAGACATGGATTTATCGAGTTCTGGGTGGAGTAACTTGACTGGCCTGCACAGAATCCTGACCTCAACCCAATAGAACACCTTTGGGATGAATTAGATACAGTTTTACGGCTTGTTTTAGGGGATGATGAATAAAGCAATATATTTACCTTATTTTTTGTAGACTTCCTCCTCTTTGCTCCTCCTGCCTGACTGGTTGCACCTCGCTGATGCCATCCTGTACAGTGCAGGACCAGCTGTCTTCCATTCTATGAGAGGCTACCACGGGCCTGCCTACAATTCAGAAGCAGCACAAAACGGAGGAGAGCACCAGTTGTCAGGGGACAGACCAATAAGGTAAGTATATGACCTTATTTATAATTTCCAAGTCAAGATGAGAAATTAACCCTTGCATGAAATGGATTTTTGCATACAGCAAGCAAATGTACCTTCCTCTGTCTTGTAAAAAGATCTGAACAAATTAATGGGGTGGGCAACTACATGGCAAATGAGGTTTAATGTGGAAAAATATAAAATACTGCATTTGGGTGGCAAAAATATTAATGCAATTTACTCACTGGGGGAAGAACCTCTGGTGAATCTAGGATGGAAAAGGACCTGGAGGTCCTAGTAGATGATAGGCTCAGCAATGGCATGCAATGCCAAGCTGCTGCTAACAAAGCAAACAGAATATTGGCATGCATTAAAAAGGGGATTAACTCAAGAGAAAAAGTGATAATTCTACCACTCTACAAGACTCTGGTCTGGCCTCACCTGGAGTATGCTATCCAGTTCTGGGCACCAGTCCTCAGGAAGGATGTACTGGAAATGGAGTGAGTACAAAGAAGGGCAACAAGGCTAAGAAAGGGACTGGAGGATATTAGTTATGAGGAAAGGTTGCAAGCACTGAACTTATTCTCTCTGGAGAAGTGACACTTGAGAGAGGATATGAGTCCAATTTACAAATACCATACTGGTGACCCCACAATAGGAATAAAACTTTTCCGCTGAAGGGAGTTTAATAAGATACGTAGCCACTTAGAAATTAGAAGAAAAGAGGTTTAACCTTAAACTGCGTAGAGGGTTCTTTACTGTAAGAGCGGCAAGGATGTGGAATTCCCTTCCACAGACAGTGGTTTCAGCGGGGAGCATCGATAGTTTAAAAAAACTTTAGATAAGCACCTGAACGACCACAACATACAGGGATATACAAGGTAATACTGACATATAATCACACACATAGGTTGGACTTGATGGACTTGTGTCTTTTTTCAACCTCACCTCACTATACTGCAACTATGTAACTATGTAATCAGAGTCATGTTAAAACCTGTACAGCAGCACAGAAAGAGCCAGATGTGCCATCTATTTCTGAGTATCTCTGCCCCTTCTATTACATTCTACATAAAAATAGTACATTTTAATCTAGTTGAGGTAATGAGACTATTGTTTAAATTGCCACATCAGGAATGCAAACCTGGCAACCCATGCACAGATTTCTCAACATCAGTTTCATCAAAGTCATTGAGTGGTTTAAAGGTTACAGTATGTAAATCCAACCAGTAAGATTTTACATAAAAGTAATGTGCTATTTTTTCAAAAGTCATTTTTAATATTTTAAATATGCAATGTTCCTTAAAATAATTCATAGTGATCCTGCCATGAAAGGCAATTCTTGTTAAAGGGTGACAAACCTCTGGACCTGCTCCATTCATAGAAGCCATATTACAGGTTCTATTAATTAAATGTAATCTATGAATGAAGGGCAGGCAAATGATTGATAGGTCTGCCTTCTTGATGACAGCCTTTTGTTGTACTAACCCTCATTTCACTGGAAGATTACATTCATAGTGATCCTGCCATGAAAGGCAATTCTTGTTAAAGGGTGACAAACCTCTGGACCTGCTCCATTCATAGAAGCCATATTACAGGTTCTATTAATTAAATGTAATCTATGAATGAAGGGCAGGCAAATGATTGATAGGTCTGCCTTCTTGATGACAGCCTTTTGTTGTACTAACCCTCATTTCACTGGAAGATTACATGAGTGGGGTGGGAGTAGGAGGCATGGACGGAGGAACATTTTAACTGAAAGAGGAAGCATCAGCACAAGGGACACATACTACTGACTATAAGCTATGACCTTGTGCTGACTTTTCTGTTTTTTATTTTGGCTGCAATTAGGCATTAATGAACATAACCTAAAGCATAAAGGGAGCAACCCTTTCACAGTGTGCTATGTCATGATTAAGAAAATGTTAAATACTTTAAAAAACAAAACAAATAAAACACACGCTGGGTTCACACCATTGCGAATTGGATGCAAATTCTCCGCATCCAATTCGCAATAGCAGGAGATTTAGACCGTCTCTCTATGGAAATTTACACAGCAGCCCTGTGCATCTTTTGGTCCGTTTCGGGTCCCGAGTTCAGCCAAAAATTCGGGCTGAAATCAGACCTGAAACGGTGAACCAGGACGCATCGGACCCCTGCTTGGGAGCTGCATGCGGCGATGGTGTGAACCCAGCCTCAGTGGTTCCTTCATATACTGTTTGCATTCTACAGGTTGTAAATCAAAATGCCAGCATTAGTGCTTATTACTATCACTTTTCCAAAATAAAACACAACAGACTACAGGTTCAACTCTGTATAAAGCTTTCTATAGGTCTGACCCAGACTTGGTCATGATATCTTGCCAAAAGTGCAAGGGATTCCACATCTTTTATTACAAGAGCTCAAAGGTTCCTTTGTGTTTACAGAGCCCATTTTACTGACATCTGCTATAGTGTTTTAATGCTGTCTTAACAGTTTGTGTCCACAGTACAGGTCAGGCCATAAAACAGACTGGGGGGCGACCCACAAGGCTTGAGCAGAGATGATAAAGGTAAAAAGCTTTTCCTGAGCATGCAGAAATGTTTCACATAGTTATTCAAATGCCATATGTGTGCATTTTTCAGGCAGAATACCTTAAACTAGCTTGTACTAAACTTAAAGCTAATCTCCGGACAGATATAACAGACAAACATTACAACAGCTCTGTATTCATTAATAAATCATAAAATGTACTTTTCTAATGCATCTATATGATTGGTGTCAGCCTTTTGCAATCCCCTATACAACAGCACTCAGAGTGGTAATGGATGGACTTATCAGCTTTTGCTGCTCTTTAAAGTGGTTCTAAAGTCTAAACATTTTTTACCTAATGCATTCCCTGTATTAAGGTAAAAAATGTTCCAATACCTGTATTGCCACCTCACCCCCCCCCCCTATATATTCAATACATTTAAAAAAAAAAAAGAATATTAACAGACAAAGTATGAGACAACATAAAATGTTATGCATACAACCGTTTAGAGTAACATAGGCAGAAGTTACAGATGTCAAAACAATTCTTGACAATTCTGTAAGTTATTGACTAGTCAGTATGTGTTAAAGGCATCAATAATTACAGGTATAAGAACATGTCTCTGTATGGGAGAAGTAAGAGATAGACAAAAGAGAAATAAGAGAAAGGAGTGAGAAAAGGTCCGAAAAGGCAGGGAATGGGGAAAAAGGGAATGGGGCGGAAAAGAAAGGCCCCTGCAGTAGCCATAAGCAACAATAAGAAAACCTTTATGTGGAGTGGCCATGGTCAGGTGAGTTGAGAAGTGAATTCAGCATACTTGTATTAATTGGAATAGAAAGAAAAAATAAAAACTGCGCTCAGAGACTGTGAATAGCAGCTAGCACTCACTAGACATATAGTGCAAACATATAACAAAAAAATAGTGCAGGGCTCAATACTGTGTACATATATAAAGGTGAAATACATATTGTAACAAAATAGGGAAATAAACAAGATGGCAATAAGGCCAATAAACCATGCAAAATTGAAAACATCAAATAATAATAATGTCTATCACCAAAACATGAGTAGTGAAAAAAACGTGCTGTAATCAATGACACTCTGAACTTGTAAATGCATGATCGAGGGACAAAGTTAAAATATGGACTAGACTTATGCCCCATAGACACAATCGGATTTTCCGACAACAAATGTTGGGTGTGAGCTTGTTGGCTGAAAGTCCAACCGTGTGTATGCCCCATCAAACATTTGTTGGCGGACTTTCAGCCAACAAATGTTGGCTAACAGGTTCTCAAATTTTCCGCCAACAAAACTTTGTTGTCGGAATTTCCGATCGTGTTTACACGCACAAACTTTCACGCATGCTCGGAATCAAGCAGAAGGAACCGCACTGGCTATTGAACTTCCTTTTTCTCGGCTCGTCGTACGTCTTGTATGTCACCACGTTCCCACAGTCGTAATTGTTGGCCAACATTTGTGTGACCGTATGTATGCAAGACAAGTTGGAGCCGACAACCTTCAAACAAAAATCCACGGTTTTGTTGTGGGAAAGTCTGAGTGTCGGGGCATTAGGCTCTATGTAGTAGGGAAGACTAATCTGTTGAAAATGATTTCATGCCACAGCTTCTATTTTTACTTAACTCAACCATTGTTTATCCCCCTTAGGATGTTTAGAGTTATTAACTCCATCTTCCGCTCATTAATATGGCATACTAAACCCCCAAGAATTCAGCTAGAACAGCTCCAAAAATCAAAAGAGAATGGAGCCCTAGCATTGTCTAATCCATGGCTGTACTATCTAGCAGCCCTAATACAGCATATCTCCAGAGTCTTGTTCCGGGCCAATGATGGTTTTGATGCCACTAATCATATATTACACCATGTGACAGGGGTGAACGATGTTGCTATGGGATTGGAAGGCTTAACGTACAGTAAGTCTAATAAACTTTTCCCCACATACACCCTCATGCAGAAAGTACGGAACAAAACAAGACAAATGCAGGAGGTGGTAGGCTTTACTAAATATAGTCTGATATGGGCTAATGCACATTATGACGAGTTGAAATTATTGCAATATGGAGCTGAGTGACATTATTATGGTAATACGTGGCTGTCCTATGTTTTTGTGCTCTTTCCCCACTTTGCAATCCAAATTTCAGCTTCCACAAAATATGTGCTTCTACTATTTGCAATTACAGCATGCTGTCAAAGCGCAATTTGGGGAGGAAACCTGGGCACAATTCCCAACACCTATTTTCAATTACATGGCCGAGGTAGAAATCTATAAGGGTTTCATATCACGCTGCTACTATATGCTGTTAATTATTTTCTTGAAAGGACTTCCCTTTACATGCTGGTTGGGTACAAGATGTGGGGGCATTTGAAGAGGAACAATAGGAGGAAGTCATACAGGCTGTACAGATGTGCTTGCTCAATGTTTCACAGAGACTATTGCTGTACATCCTTTTAGGGCTCATCTTACATCAGCAAGGCTTTTTAAAATGGGAATGAGAGAGGACCCCATATGTGCCACATGTGCTAAAGACCATAGGGATTTAATTCACCTATTATGGAGATGTCCGAAACTACACTTATGTTGCGGAAAAGTCCTAGATACCCTCAATAGGGTGTTTCAAGTTACTATCCAAAGGGATCCTAAGCCTTGCCTCCTGGGTATCTTAGACAATCTCCTGGTGGAGGATCCCACCAAACAGGCTATAGCTCAAGCTTTGTTTCAGGCTAGAAAATTAATTCTGCAACATTGGAAATCGACTGAACCTCCCACATGGAAGGAGTAAATAGCCGCTATGGGGGATACATTATGCCTGGGAAAGTACATATTCCAAAATAGGTGGGCTCACACAAATCTAAAACGGTTTGGGCACCCTGGCTTGACACCCCGGGACTCACTCTGGTTGATCTAATCTTAGACAGAATTTTGTGAATGCAGCTATGGGTACTGAACAATAGTATAGGAAACCAAGGCTGGGTATCACCTCATGGGTATGGAACGGGGACTGTTCTGTTGCAATGAATGCGTTTGTGACTATATTGTGATATTGCAATGTTGTACATGTCTCATGGCTGAAACTTTTCTGTAATACATTTCTGATGTACTATATGTTTATTAATCTTTTCAATAAAAAACTTCTTTAAGTTAAAAAAATAAATAAATGCATGATCATTTGAGAAATAGTCCACCATGGAAATGAAATCACTGAGGTAAAAGAAAGGACACACATGTGAAAGAACAGTAGAGTTGTAACTTCACCTTTAGTTGTGCAATCCACCATCTTATGGCAAAATTGGCACACTTACCAAAGAGTGTGAACTCTCATACCAAAAGTATTGAGTCAAACGAGCGTTTGTGAGGTATACCTCAACAATAATCGGATGTAGCAGATGGATGGTATGAAGATATCCCCGTCAAAGGTATGGATGGAGAACTTTCACTTGAAGCAAACAGACTCCCAATATCAGTAGACATCAATGGGGAAGGCCACTCCCGGACATATATACAGGGAACAAACGGCCACACATAGTGTAAAACTGCATAAAATATTTATTAATAAAAAAACAGGAGTACACTTACAAACATCCACTTGACTAAAGCAGTAAAATCCAAAATGAGATCAGGAAAGATCGCAATGACTCCACAAGCGCCATCCGATGCATTTCGGTCTATTGGACACCATCGTGGGTGTGTCCTTTCTTCTACCTCAGTGATTTCATTTCCATGGTTGACTACTTCTCAAATGATCATGCATTTATAAGTTCAGAGTGTCATCGATTACAGGACGATTTTGTTCCCAGGCCCATATGAAGTTAGGAACTGAGGTGAAGTCTAGGTCCAGTAGGGCTCTGTAACTCACCTCCCTTATACTTGCCTTTGTAATCACTCGATACAACGTTGTGTCCATCTGTAGTGCCTCTCCCTGCTCTCACAGGCAATGGGAGCATTTAATTATTTGACAGTTCAGTTGAGAGCATTCATGGCATGCCTTGAATGTAACTTTTAAAAACAGTTGAAGTGGAACTTTAGGCTAAAATTTTAAATGGGCGGACAGGCAGGAATTTTAATGCAGAAGAGACATGCTTTGTCTCTTCTTCATTAAATTACTTACCTGCCTGTCCACCCTTGTATAGTGAGTCAGGTAAGTGCAGCTCATTGTAGAAATTTGGTAATGCCGAATCTGACTGAAATCCTGTGAACGCACAGGAGTGATGTCATCACCGCCTGGCCAATGAAAACAGCCAGCAATCGAGACCCAAAAGCCAGGCACCCAAAAGGTGTCAGTGGCTGGGCAGGGAGCTCGGGAAGCCACATCGCAGGAGACGAGGTAAGAATAGTTCCACTTTAAATTGATGGGTTTAGTTCCACTTTAACTATTATTGGCGGCACCCTGCATGACTGTGCTGGGTGATGAGGCTGAAAAATCTAATGAATTGGTGGACAGAAATACAAATCTTTTATTAGGTAAAACAACTCCCATACAGTATGCAAAAAGGGAGGGATTGGAGCGTGTATGGGAAGCAATTTGGTCTGCCCGACCCAAATAGAATAAGAACAAAGAAAAACCTGGTGCCAAATGATTAACTCTATACTAAGTTGTACTATTTGCACATTTGCTTGCATTGTAGAAAATCTGCACCCATCTGACTTAATTAACCTCTGAAGAAGGACTTTTTATTTCGTAACATGTAAGGCGTCTATGCCTGTATGAACTTAGAGAACGCCTGGAAATTATGAATAAGGACATTATCATTAAAAAACAGATCAAATTTGGGAAGGACAAAGCTGCCTTTACTGAGGGCATGGCCTATCACTGGCCGGGGCGAGGCCGGGGTAGACGAGGCCCTCCCCGTACTAATAATAGAAATTTTACTACTGATATTGAATCAGATTCCTCCCTATCCTCCACTGTATCCTCCCTAAGCACCACTCAACCCAACACTTCATCTGCACTTAACTCATCACGCAAGAGACTTCGTTTTGGGGGTAACACCCCACCCACGAACCCTAAAAAAGACAAAAAAGGCCCAAAAGGCCCGAGATCTACTCAAGCACTCCCCACACAGACTTCACATGATATCAACACCCCCGTAGAAGGGGCCACCGGCCACTCTACATTGCACGGCACAATTCCTAAAATCTTAAATTCTTCTCTAATGTCAAACAAATATACCAAAATTAATGAGGACGCCATTTTTTTAGATCTGAAAAAACAACAGAGCAACTTAGATGCTTATGTCCTGAAACCTTCACTGTCCCAAACAAATCCTCCCCCCCAGACCACACCGATCGCAACATCATAAACCTTACCCCGTATACCCTTAGCAGTGAGGAAATCTCATTGCTACAGTTAGGTCTGGGCTTTTGTCCTCTTGATCCATTGAAGGTCACTGAAACAATCAAAGATCTATACCTCTTTGCACGCAATCTTACATTCAGATTCATTTACGACAAGGATCGTGTTAACTTAGGACTGGAACATGAGCTCGCGGAACGCACCAAAGGCTTCTCTATGGAGGAGTTTAGGGCACTCCGCGACCTGATGCTCTTATTTGATGAGGGTGACACTGGAGACCTCGCGTCCTCACAAGACTGTGGGACCCCCGACACTGTCCCTTCAAATGAACCTGTAGCAGGGTTAATGCCACTTACCCTCCCTGCATCCAATACTTCTGGTCTTCCAGCTACCCCTAAACATATCTCTTTACCTAAGTCCTTCCGTTTACGATCCCGGAGATTCCCTGATCTCAATACCTGCCCTGAGATATGGGCTTTCTTGCGAGCCACTATCAGTGACCTCAAGAAACAAAAATGGCCCGACTTCCCCTCAAATCTTGATTCTAGTCAGATCCGAGCCCTTCGGTCTTTGCAGCAACGTTCTAATGTCGTGATCAAACAATCAGACAAGGGTGGCAATATTGTCTTGATGACCAATCAGCAATACGAATCTATGTGCCTTGCTATCCTTAGCAATAAACATTGGTATAGACCCATCTCTGCCACTTATGTATCCTCCTTTGCACAGGAACTCCGGGCTCTTTGCACTGAGGCCTACATCATAGGCCTCATTGACAAAGACACCTTGGAGTTCCTGGTCCCCAAATTTCCCTGTACTCCGACTTTCTATTCCCTACCTAAGACCCACAAAGCCGCGCGTATCCCACCGGGAAGACCCATAGTGTCTGGGATAGGCTCCCTAACAGACAACGCAAGCAAATTTGTCGACGCCTTTCTAATGCCCCACGTCCGTAGTCTCCCGTCTTACATTAGGGACACCGCCGACCTTTTGCAACACCTTGAGGGAATCCAGATCCCTCCGGACGCCCTGCTCGTGGCTGTTGATATTGAGTCTCTTTACTCCAGTATCCCCCACGAGCAGGGCGTGCGGATGGCTGGTTCCTTCTTAGCTGAACAAGATACAACTACTTGGCCTTTGAATCAGTTCATACTGACACTATTACACTTTATACTGACCAAAAATTATTTTACTTTCAACAATCAATTATTTTTACAAATACAGGGTGTTGCAATGGGGACGTCGTGTGCCCCAGCATATGCAAATCTATATCTAGGCGGCTGGGAGCGACTTATCCATGCCCATGACCAATATACAGAATTCCTAGACGATATCCTTTTATGGTATCGCTTTATTGATGACCTTTTTATGGTATGGACGGGCTCCAGAGACAAACTTCTACATTTTTTGCGTCAATTGGATAACAATGACTTAAACCTCAAATTTACTTTCAAAATTGAGACTGAGCAAATCCCCTTCCTAGATCTATCGATCATCAAACAACCTGACGGTACGCTAGGCACCGACCTCTATAGGAAACCCACGGCTGGTAACACTTTGTTATTTGCCACCAGTGCCCACCCTAACCCCTTGGTACGGAGCATCCCTTATGCCCAATATTTACGGTTACGTAGGAATTGTACACACCATAGTGACTTCGTACGCCAGGCTAAAGCACTACGCGAACGCCTATTACGACGAGGCTATTCTTCCACCAATTTGCGTAAAGCATTTAATAAGGCCCTATCACGCCCAAGGACCTCTTTATTATTTAAAGGCAATAAACCTCCCCCTTTAGAAACTGTAAGACTCATTACGACCTATTCCGCACACCACAATATACTCCGTAATATTTTAACCAAACATTGGCACCTCTTGGCTGATCATCACGTATTAACCAAATACATCAGACATACACCGGAATTGGTCTTCCGTAGAGCGCGATCACTACGTGACCGACTAACGGCCAGCCACTACAACCCCACTAAATCCACTAGAAGTGGCCCCAACGGCACCTTCCAGTGTGGGGAATGCCCCCGGTGCCCTTGGATTCATGAAAGCCGAACTGTGGTTTTACCTAACGGCGAGACTCTGGTCCCATGGACCTTCGCCGACTGCAGTACAAGAGGGGTGGTTTACCTTATGAACTGCGTATGCAAAGCCTTCTACGTGGGCAAAACAATCAGGGAACTTAGGCAGAGAATCGGTGATCACTTATACGACTCGGAAAATGGTAAACTAACAACTATCGGCCGACACATTGGCCTACATCATAGATTCGACAATTCCGTGGTTAAATTTTTGGTACTGGAGGTTGTTAAACCTAATCCCAGGGGTGGCGATTGGGATCGCTCGATACTCCAGATAGAATCTCTGTGGATTGAGCGACTCAACGCCACCATTCCCCCTGGTTTAAATGAATCCGTGTCCTATAGGGCTTTCCTATGAGATCTTTGTGTGGTCCTTTTTTCCTAATTTTCTGTTCCCCCTTACTATCCCCCATGGTCCCTTGTTTTTTCCCCCCCTCTTTCCCTTCCCCCCCTGTTCCCCCCCCTTCCCCCCCCTTCCCCCCCTCTTTCCCTCGCCCCCCCCCTTTCCCCCCCGTCCCTTCCCCCTCCCTCTTCCCCCTCCCCCCCTTTCCCCTCCCTCCCCCTTTTTCCCCCCCTTTCCCTCCCCCCTCCCCCCTCCTCCCCCTTTCCCCTCCCATTTTTCCCCCTCCCTTGGCCTGTTCCCTTTTCTTTCCTTCCCCCCCCTTCCCCCTTTTTCCCCCTTCCCTTTCCCCCTTCTTTCCCCCCCCCCTCCCCCCCCCTTATTATTGGGTCTCAATACTTTTTATTATACCTTTCTGCCCATAATGAATGTCCTCTATGCCGTTGGTATTGACTTCTTGTTGCTTAGATACAATACTATATACAGATCT
Source organism: Aquarana catesbeiana (assembly GCF_042186555.1). Lineage (NCBI taxonomy): Eukaryota > Metazoa > Chordata > Amphibia > Anura > Ranidae > Aquarana > Aquarana catesbeiana. The sequence goes on along the minus strand of NC_133328.1, from coordinate 197,812,931 downwards.
TTTTTGCTCATTTTTATGATATTGTAATTTGTTTTATGTGATTTGCTGTACAAGGATGACCTCCCCCAAGTGCAAGTCCCTGTGGTTCTGTCCCGCCTCGAGTTCCTTCTCTCTGTGGCGGACACATGTTCGCCCTGGCAGCCTCACAGCTGCTTGTGTCTCCTTGTTCGGGAACTTGATTCCCCTTGACAGGAGCGCGCGCTTGCGCAGTAGCACCCTACACTGCACCTGCGCAGTGCGGACGAACAGATCCGGTGACGTCAGGGACCGCCTCCTGCGCCGTCCCTGACTTCCGGGTTGGGGTGCTCTTATAGCGGCCGGACATGGCCGCTATGTGAGCTTACAGCCTCTTGACACTGCACTCATTGAGGAACACCGTTGTGGGTAAGTGCTGCCGCCCTCTCTCTCCCTCTATCTCCTCAGCTCTGAGCAATATCTTTCTCCCTACCTGTACCCTTGTTGAATCTGGAATTCTCTCATGTGTCTTACTTATGCGGCGCTCCCTGTGTGATCGCCTGCTGTAATACTGGAGTGCCTTTCTGATACTCCTGCTTTTTTATACCACTTTCAACCTGCTACCTCAACCCTTTCTAGATGGTTGTTCTTGACTGTCGGGCTACTTTTCTATATGACTCTGCTGTTATGGTAATCCATTACTATTTTTGTTTGCAGCCTCGGCTGTGACCCTCTTTGATATACATCCCTAGCCCACCTGTGTGTGGAGGGGAGGAGGGGCTTGCAGTGCCATCCCTACAGCGTTTGATGACTCCTTTATATCCGCTATAGGACCCTTTACTATATGGTCCGCAATCATTCCAGCCTATGTGTCTACAATAATTAGTACTCCAGGGGTGAGTGCTAGCTCCTTATCCCTGTGTGCAACTCCTCTTAATCTAGTCCTTTTTTGTTACATTCTATACCAGCGGCCTCTCCCTTCCCTGCCCTCACTCCCCCCCCTCCCCTTCCCCCCCCCTAAAACCCCCCCCCTCCCCTCCCCACCTCCCCTTCCTTCCCTCCTTTTCCCGTCTCCCCCCCCCCTCCCCTTTTCCTTCTCCCTTTTCCCCCCCCCCTTCCCTTCTCCCCTTCCTTCCCCACCCCCCCCCTTAACTACCCCCTCCCCCCCCTTTTTCCCCCCTACCCCTTTTTTCCCCTCCTCTTTCCCCACTGCCACTCACCTTCACTGTTTTCTTGGTTTTTCCCTTGCACACTGGTTTTTATTGTAGAGACACACTTCCGGCACCCCCCCTACTCCACTTTATATTTTTTTTTTTTTTTTTTGATGTACTCCTCAGTTTATATTTTGTTTATAATTTTATAAAATTCACTTATTTAGAGGCTGTCTGTTATCCCCTGTGTCCGCCACAGGGGGAACCACTTGGGGCCTTGTACACCCACAGGGAATTGCTGAACGGGTGAGCTCATCCTTTTTCTACTCAAATTGCATGTAAATGTCTAAAGTAGTGTTTAATACATCTTGCTGCATCGATAACATATATTTCCTTGTTTTGTATTGGTTATAATTATTGTATGTTGTACCACAGATTCTGCTCTCCTGAGGAAGCGGTTAAAACCGCGAAACCGGTCGAGAATCCAAGCTCTATCTGTGTCCACTATCATTATGGGTTGTAATCCAATTGGTTGTATTTACTGCTTCCGTTTTTAATTACAACTGTATGTGACACTGTCATAATTTTTAACTATGTTTTCTATTAAAATGAAATTTTTTTATATTTTTTTCTTTACTTTTTTGTACTGAATACTTCACCTTATCTAGTACCGCAATAGTCCCCCTCGCCCTCTTAGGGCATATTTTCCCTTGCATGGGGTATTGAGACAATGACCGACAGATGCAGCTAACTGCGGCCACTCTCTGCCTCCTGCTTTGTGTTCTTGTAATAGACATTTGGGATGATGGTACTTTTATTGGGTAATATATCTGTTTGACCTAGACGCTGTTTCTTTATAGTATGCCTGTATGGGTAATCACTAGTCCGTCCAGCCTCAGGACAGTGGTCTCTTCATACAATTGCACAATTGGGTACCACATATTGTTTTTAATCCAATGATCTTCATTTATATATGATGTTATACTCAATAAAATGTATATACTTTTATACCTGTGCATTTGGTCTGTCTATAATAGACCCCTAGGGGTCCCAACTGTGCTATTTGGCACCAGGTTTTTCTTTGCTCTCATACAGTATATGCATTTCATCTCTGTATTTAGCTGTTTGACTGGCGCTGAGCTAAAAAACTGAATTAGATATAGTAGCATTAACAGAAAGGAAATGTTTTTCAGTTCAGTTCCAGATCACCTTTTCTAACTCATAATACTGTATTGAAGAAGACATACAGTATCTATACATTAGAACACATTAGACCTATCTACACATTAGAACACATTAGACCTATCTATACATTAGAGCACATTAAATCTATATTACTCTCATTTTGAGCTACAGCTGTATAGTCCATTTTATATGCTACCATTAACTGGTTAGCTATCATCAAGGCAGACAAAAATAGTTGGTAGTGACAATGCGCATAGATTGTTTGCTGATGAATAACTTCACCACATTTCTTCTTAGTACAAATTTAAGGTGAAAGGGGAAGCTTGGTTGGTTGTACTTCTCCTGTGGATCATAGAAGTGCAGTTCGTTCTGCACTCCTGTGACCCGTTTTCAGCAGACAGCAAGTTGAAGGCAGGGGAAAGATCGCGACCCTATGGTCGGGATCCACCCAGAAGCCTTGACTGGCTTCTGGCTCAGACTCTCAGCGATCCATTCAGCTCTCTTCTCAGAGCAGTGGGAAGAACTGAGCAATCAGTGGTGTTTGATTGCTCAGTTCTCACCTTTAGAGATGGCAGGGGACAGATGCAGCATCAGATCGATGCTACATCCATCCAGGTAAGTACGATTTAAAAAAACAAAAAACAAACCCATACTTCTCTTTTAACCCATGCAACCACTAAAGTGTAGAAAACTTTACAGAGGAATATTTTCAAGGCAAGTAAGCCTTGACATTAGCTATTCTCTATAATTGTCCTTTAATTTGCTTAAGCTGGCAAATCCAAATTGCAGCCTCAAAGCAACTAACAACAAAATAGTATACGACAGGACAAAACTACAAGGCTTGTATACCCATGCTAGAAGTCTAGCTAATAAAATGGGAGAACTGGAGCTGCTAATGTATGAGGAGGATATTGATTTTGTGGGAGTTTCAGAAATTTGGTTTGACAGCTCACATGAATGGCTGGCAAACATTAAGGGGTAGTCCCTCTATTGTAGGGATAGGGAGGGTAGGGAAGGGGGAAGGGTATGCCTAAATATCAAGAATGGTGTACAAGTAAACATGAGCAACAACATCACTAATGGAGCAAGGGAGGAGGTGGAATCCTTGTGGGTGGAGCTCCAAAGGGAGGAAAACAATGGGAAAGTAATAGTGGGCATATGCTACAGGCCCCCTAACCTGAGGGAGGAGGGGGAGGCGGACCTTCTATCACAGCTTGGAATGGCGGCAAAGCTGGAAAATGTTATTATAATGGGGGATTTTATTTATCTAGATATAGATTGGGCAGATGGAACTGCTCGTTCGTCTAAGGCTCGCCATTTTCTAAATGTCTTGTAGGATACTTTCATGGGTCAGCTGGTGAATGCACCAACAAGAGCTAACGCACTGCTAGACCTACTGATTACAAACAATACAGACCTGATAATAACCTGGAAATATGGGGCAACTTAGGAAGAAGCGACCACAAGTCAATTAGATTCAGTATGAATCACAGAAATAAGAAGCACAAGAGTGATACAAGGAAACTGAATTTCAAAAGAGCCATCTTTCCTAAATTTTGCTCCTCGCTATATGATATTAAATGGGATAAAATCCTAGGAACAAGGAAGACTGAGGAAAAATGGGAATGCTTTAAGAGCATACGAAATAAAGGTATTGGCCAGCACATTCAAATGGGAAATACATTTAAAAGAGCTAAAATAAATCCTGGTTGGCTAAACTCTAACGTAAAAATGCATATAAAAGCAATAGAGAAGGCCTTTAAAAAATACAAGGCTGAGGGGTCATTGTCAGCATTCCAACAATACAAAGAATGCAACAAGAAGAGTAAGAGTGCAATCAGGGCAGCTAAAATAGACCATGAAAGGCACATAGCAGAGAAGAGTAAAAAATAAACCCAAAACATTCTTTAAATATATAAACAGTAAGAAAGTGAGGCCAGAACATATTGGCCCTATAAAGGATGATGAATGGAGTTTGGTTACAAAAGACAAAGAGAAGGCAAAAGTTTTAAATGCATCCTTATCCTCAGTTTTCACGAAGGAAACAAGGGAATATAGTAACCAAGACTGTAATGTTAATAACACATCACAGAGTGTACCCTCATGGCTAACAGAAGACAGTATCAGAAATAGACTTGAAAAACATAAATAAGTCACCAGGCTTACACCCAAGGGTCCTTAAGGAACTCAGACAGGTGGTAACTAGACTATTGTTCCTAATTTTATATGGAAAGTTTACTGACTGGGATGGTACCAGCTGATTGGAGAAAAGCCAACGTGGTACCAATATTTAAAAACAGGGCAGCGATATATTCCTGGGAACTACAGGCTGTTAGCCTAACATCAATAGTCTGCAAGCTATTGAAGGGGATGCTAAGGGACTATATTCAATATTTTAGTAATGAAAACTGTATAATTCATGGTAATTAGCATTTTTTGTTCTTGCCAGACCAATCTATTAACATTCTATGAGCTAAGAAGTGAGCTGCCATCTAGATTAAGGAAGGCCTGTGGATGTGGTGTATCTGGATTTTGCAAAAGCATTTGATACAGTTCCCCACAAATGTTTACTTTACAAACTGAGGTCTGTCAGCATGGACCATAGGTTGAGTACCTGATTTAAAACTGGCTACAGGGGCGGGTCCAAAGGGTGGTGATAAATAGCGAGTACTCAAAATGGTTCAGCATGGTAAGTGGGGTCCCCCATGGATCTATCCTGGGACCAGTTCTGTTTAACTTATTCAAAAACTAAATAGAGAATGGGATACATAGCTCAATCTCAGTATTTGCGGATGATACAAAGTTAAGCAGAGCAATAATTTCTGCGCAGGATGTGGAAACCTTACAAGAATACCTAAAAAAATAATGGGATAAGAAACTACATGGCAAATAAGGTTTAATGTTGAAAAATGTAAAGTAATTTGGATGCTAAAAAGACGAACGCAAGTTACTCGCTAGGGAGGGAAACTCTGGAGGAATCCAGGCTGGAAAAGGACCTGGGGGTCCTAGTAGATGACAGGCTCAGCAATGACATGCAATGCCAATCTGCTGCAAGCAAAGCCAACAGAATATTGGCATGTATTAAAAAGGGGATTCACGCCAGAGATAAACTGATAAAATTCTCCCACTCTACAAGACTCTGGTCCAGCCGCATCTTGTGTATGCCATCCAGTTCTTTGCACCAGTTCTCAAGAAGGATGTGCTGGAAGGCACAAAGCTAATAAAGGGACTAGAGGATCTCAGCTAGGGGGAAAGACTACAAGCACTGAACTTATTCTCTCTGAAGAAGAGACGCTTGAGAGGGGATATGATAGCACAAGTACAGTACTGTTGACCCTAGCATAGGGAAAAAACTTTTCGGTGAAAGGGAATTTAAAAAGACATGCGGCCATTCAATGAAATTGTCAGAGAAGCGGTTTAACCTTAAACTGCATAGAAAGTTCTTTACAGCCTGAGAGGTAAGGATGTTGAATTCTCTTCCACAAGCAGAGCTTCAATAGTTTAAAAAAACTATTAGATGGGCACCTTAACGATCACAACATACAGGGATATACAATGTACTATTGACATAAACACAAGCACACTCACACACCACAGGTTAAACTAGATGGACTGGTGTCTTTTTCAGCCTTACCAACTTTGTAACTATGTAATTTTGTGCTAACAATGGATGTTTATGACTTGTTACCTAAAGAGTAAAGCTGACTAAAGATAAATCAAAATTTGGCCGGATCAGCAGGGACTTTGTTAAATGGAAATTTTGGAAATCTTTTGTCGATCAGCAGTTGGAGCCACTGATCAGTGTATTCTGACCACAGAGAGTCCCACTGTCAGATTACAATGTTGTGGTGGGGGTGTTTCCTTTATCAATCTCACTTGCATGGATGGAATAATATGTTAAAGGCAAGAAACCATCTATGGCCAACTTGAAAGATGATGATGGCTAAAGGCTGTACATTTTCACATTGTATCTAAATAAAATTTAGTGTTTGATAGCTTTGCTTCTGTCTCAGGCAGTATAATAATACAGCAACTAAAGTTGGGGAACACGCAATGGAGTCAATGAGGATAGTGGAATGAAAGTGATGTAAGTGGTTTTTAAAGGGTCCATTTAGGTTTATGTGGCCCCCGCTGGAAGCTCATTTCTGCTATCCTAAATCCAATCTTGTGTCAAAAAACAGCCTTATTATTTTAATTTTTTAACAGAAATTAAAAAACAGGCAGTGAAAAAAAGACAAAAGAATAATTTAAAGGCACAGTACACACATATTGGTCAAATACATCTCCCTATATAATCTCCTATGTAGAAGCCTGGGGAGAAGTAAACGGGAATACTATACATAGGGTATCACTGACAGTTCTGATTCTACTGGAGTTGTTGATAACACATCCAGCACACAGCAGCAGTCTCAAGTCTTCATGGGGGCTGTATATTGCCTGAGACAGCTATAAATGCTGCCCAACACAAAATCTTTAACTTAAAAACATTGATTTTTTTCAGAATTGTTTGTAAAAATGTGTTAACACTTAGCAAACACATATGGTTGAAAAATGTATCAATGTCTCTTTACTGGACTTTTATCTTCCCAAAGAAAAATATCCTACTCTTCACAATCAAGCCTTATTCATTTCATCAGTTTTTGGCAGCACCTATATTTATGAGCAACTATTTTCAAGGATGAGGCACACAAAGGGCAAAATTAGAACCAAAACATATGATGAGCGCCTTGAGAATGCCTTGAGTTATAAATATTGTACTAGTTTTATGTTGCCCTCTTTTAATTTTTGTATCATTGTAAAAGAGGCAAATGATAGAATAAAATGTTTGTCTATATCTTTTAATCTACAGTAACACTATTTTTTTTAAACCTACACTGATCAAAATAGGAATAAAGGTAGATTTGCTAGGTGAACAGTCTCAAATCCTTTAGTAAACTAACCCCACCATGTCAAAAGCATTAACATTTGAAACTTTATAACACTATAGTAAGACCACCTGTAACATATGGATTTTAAACAAATCTAGGAAGAGTATAAAAAAAAGATAAGGCTTAGAACATTCAGCCAGCAGGAAAAATAATATGAGGGAGACCTGAGCACAGTGTACAGTCTATAGAGAATCCTGTGCAGTCGCATGGGTGGGTGTTTGGCCAAGCAAAAATAGGAACAAAGTCAGATTTGCTAGGTGAACAGTCTCAAATCCTTTAGTAAACTAACCCCACCATGTCAAAAGCATTAACATTTGAAACTTTATAACACTATAGTAAGACCACCTGTAACATATGGATTTTAAACAAATCTAGGAAGAGTATAAGAAAAGATAAGGCTTAGAACATTCAGCCAGCAGGAAAAATAATATGAGGGAGACCTGAGCACAGTGTACAGTTTATAGAGAATCCTGTGCAAACAGTCGCATGGGTGGGTGTTTGGCCAAGCAAACCTCAGCTGCAATTTAAAGTGTGACATTTAGCATTGATGTTAGGGAGTCGGCAACCTTACAAACCTGTTACTCATCCCCACCCAGCACACTGAGATGTCAGCCAGGGATCTGAGCATGCAGCCTGAATGGCCAAGAAAGGGGTGGATCAGCATGTGCCCCCTTGCCTAAACCATAAAAAGCCACATGCCCTCAACATGCGAACACTTGTCCTCATGTTGATGAAGAACCCTGGTCCAGTGGTTGTGGGAGTCTGCGGGCAGAGGTCTTATCAGAATATGAAATTTAAAAATAAGGAGGCCCCCATACACCACTCCCCACATGAATTAGGAGTATATAGTACTATTACGCATTCACCAAAAAAAGGGAAATAAAGTCCTTTAAAAAAATGCCTCACAATGTAAATTCACAGTTAATCACATCGTCCAGCTGAAAGAAACCTGTCCGAACCCGTTGCTTTTTTGGTCATTTTGTTGGGATGGATTTCTCTAATTAAATGTATAATAAAGTCACATCTTTAAGAGGACCAGTATGCATATAAAGCTGAGATTTTCCATAGAACTGGTAGTCTAAACTCAGTGTTTGCATCCCTATTTTCATTATTTTTACTGTGCCTTCAAATAAAATGGACAATGAAAGTCTCATACCTAACTAAAATGTAGAAGGTCTCAAGGGATCAGATCAATGGTTAAGCCATAAAATACACAAGAATGTTCTGTGGGTATAATCAGCCATTATCCACCACATAAATATCACTGACAAATATTAGCTTCCTTCCTGACATTTACACTCCTGGTAATTTCATAATTTCATGCATTGAAAATGCAGAAAGTTTTGTTTTATTCACTAAACATTCTGCAAGTGTATGCTAAGAATTTTAAAAGGGGACTGTAAATGTTGTAAACCAATGTGTTTTTGCTACTCTTACTTAAAGGAATTCAGTTTATAATAACAATTTCAGAGCTGTATTCTGAAATTCGGTGCACATTTTGTAAAGTGATTGTTGATGAATTTGTGTTTGATCACCCAATCACCATGTCAGAAACTGATTTAGGATCTTGAACTAGAGAATAACATATTTCCAGTCTTATATAAATATACCACAACCCCAGGTCACAGGGTATGATCTTCATTTGACTTAGGAGGTTGTGGAATTACTGTGGTAACCAAGGGAGCAGAAACAGGAACAGTATCCTTTATGAAATTCAATATTTGCTATAGAACCATAATACTATATAATTGTTCCCTGTGACTTAAAAATGATCACATTACATGAAAAAATTGGCTCATTAATTTTACTTGCTGTTTAATTCATTTAACAGTAAATAATATTTGTCTGGAACAGTAATGCACTGTGCAGACCAAATCTCAGAGGAATCCTCACTATGTATCTGACACATGTTAATAAGAAGTTTCTCAGTATTCACCTGGTGTTTATCTACAACCAGGATATTACAGTCCCAAATCAGTTTTGTCAAAACAAATTTAAGCTCTTAACACATCTTCTAGGATTCTGTGGACCTGCATGTCTGTTCAGTATTGAGCCTGTCCAGGAAATTTACCAGATGTTCTTAGCGTTACTTGTTCCCATATCCAACAAACTCTCCAACAAAAACTTGTCTGCTCCAACCATTCATAGGAACTACCCCATTTACTTCATTAAAATGCCAACTTTTCAGCTATGCATCAAAACTCTTTTTAGTTCAGGCCTTTCTTCCTGAAAATCTGGAAATTGTATTATAATATAAAAATAATTGATATATTTAAAATGTTGAAATAAATGCACACTTCTTTTCAAATACTGCACCGAGGTCACCTCTACTTCTACATTTGTATTGCTTAGGCGGGTACAAGACAATAGGCAACTGCAAGAACAGACAGTCTCCCTCCAAACACAGAAGAGAAGTTTACAAATACCTAATTTCCATGGATCCAGTCCATGAACTCCTCTCAGTATCATGAACTTAGGACACCAGGCCCAGAGGATTCTGCCTAGGGACTTGATATATATGTGCACAGGAACTAACCACTAATATACGTGTAGTAGAAAAGATCTGGACAGCCGCACTCCGGAATGGACGACTAAAATAAAAAGCTTCTTTATTAAATACTGTAGCATAAAATCAGTACATGGCACTGTTGGAATAATACAGCATGATCGCTAACGCGTTTCACGCTCTCCCAGAGCGCTTACTCATAGCTGACCACTAGTGTTGTCAAAAAAAGACTCAGTGGATTTGGTTCTTCTGCTGTGGGTCCTTAAAGATTAATTCCAGGTATGAACATTTTATACACATTTACACTGGTCCAGCTTGGACTATAGTAACTAGGCATATACCCCACCACCTTTTTTGTCTTCCTTCTTTCTCAAGTTCCATCTGTCTATACGCCACCTTACCCCACCTCATGGCTTACCAAATGGGCTGAGTGTCCTAGAGGGAAACAGTGGATATCTTAGATGTAAACATTGAGGTACCATGCACCACTCTCACTTTCAATATTAAACAAAAAAGATATAGTCATATTCTCCTCCTGAGTAGACATTTTGTATATCATCTTAACCATTTTACTACTGGCCTTTAATGGATTGACATCCACAAGGTGGCTACTTTATCCTGATCGGGCATCATATGACGTCCAGCAGGATAAGCCACTTGTGCGAGCCCCCGTGGGCGCGCAAGTGGTGATCGGTGCTGCTGTGTGTCGCTCCGACATGGTAAAGAACCTATGACGTAGGCTCTTAGCCACTTGATCAGCTGTGATCAATCACAGCTGATCACATTGGTAACCAGGAAGTGCCGGTAATCGTCTTTCCTTGATTAGCACTGACAGGGAGAGCCGATCGGCGGCTCTACTGATGGGAGGGGTCTGCACTGAAAATCAGCACATTGATTATTAGCGCAGCCCCCATCAGAGATGCCCACCACATATGCTAATCAGTGCCCATTAGATGCCAGTCAGTGCACCTAAAATGACAATCAGTGCCCATCAAAATGCCAATTAGTGCCCATCAGTAACACCTGTCAGTGTCCATCACATATGGCAATCAGTCCACATCATAAATGACTGTGAGTGCCTCCTTATCAGTGCTGCCTATGAGTGTCAACTATTAGTACCTATCAGTGCCACACATCAGTGCCTATCACTGCACTCACATTTTTTTATCAGTGCCCATCATTGCAGCCTATCAGTGCAACCTATTAGTGTCCATCAGTGCCACCTATCAGTGCCCATCAGTGCCGCCTATCAGTGCCCATTAGTGCTGCATATCAGTGCCGCCTATCAGTGCCCATCAGTGCTGCATATCAGTGCCACCTATCAGTGCTGCACATTAGTGCCTCCTCATCAGTGCCCATCAATGTCACCTTATCAGTGCCACCTCATCAGTGCCACCTCATCAATGCCCATCAGTGCAGCCTCATCAGTGTCCATCAGTGAAGGAGAAAACAAAATGTCGTTTTTTAATTTGTTTAGCAAAAAATAAAAAACCCAGTGGTGCTCAAATACCACCAAAAGAAACCTCTATTTGTGGGAAGAAAATGATAAAAATTTAGTTTGGGTACAGTGTTGCATGACCGCGCAATTGTCATTCAAAGTATGACAGCGCTGAAAGCTGAAAATTGGCCTGGGTAGGAAGGGGGTAAAGAGTGTCATGTATTGAAGTGGTTAAAGTATAACTATGGCTCCCTCCCAAAAAAAAACCATGCTAGATCACTTAAATATAAGTGAACCTGCACTCACAGTTTTCTCTTAGTTCCCCTGCAAAGTCCCCAGAAATACCTGTTGAGGCTACTAATGAAGTCCATCAAATGCAGCTTCCTGTGATGGTGTGGAAATGATGCTGCACCGCTCCTGAATTCAGAGTAGAGTTGCCACTCTCAGGTAAGCTGTGTCTATTTGCACTAAAGTGAAATGAAAATGTTGCAGGGGGCGTGGCTATCCATATTGTCACTGCTGATTCGCAAGCCTGAAGCTGGCCACACCTAGTCCTAACTATTGCTTTCTGGTTTTATATTACTGCTTCTATTGCTTAAAAACCTCCACTGTAAGCTGTGGCGTTTGTGTCTGGGAGGAGGAATGTGAGACAGAAATTAAGGTGGATTTGGATCAGTCAGGGAAGGTATTAGAAGTTTTTGTATACTTAATGGGGCTTGTGCATAAAATAGTAAATGGATTTGGTATTTGTTTAGACTATCATATTGAAACCTTTAGTTGTACTCTAATGCTCTATGTTTGTATAGATTTTGAGACTGCATTGGCCAATACAATGTTCCACATTGTATTTAATCTTACTGTTTTGATGTGTTTTGAGTCTTCCAGCTTGCCAATGTACCTACATTTCCCTTAACATAAATAAAGGGAATATATCCCTCTTCTCCACCCCACAATCTGTACATATTGCTCTCACTTCTGCCCTCTCCTTTTTACCACACTCGTCACCTCCTTCTAATTCCAATCCCACATGCTGAGGCATGTCCCCTCATATATATCATATTTTCATATTATCTCCCATACTCTTCTGCTTCTCCTAACCACTGGAGCTATATCTCCAAACCCTGGGCCTCCCTTATTCAACTGTACCCAACACACCCATCTCCATCACCCCACATCCTCTGGCAGTAGTCATAATCTACGCAATTTAGTCTCCATTCCTCTTCTTCCCAAAACTAGCCTCCCCTTCTCCTGTGCCCTCTGGAATGCCATTCTGTCTGCAACAAACTTATCGTTGTTCATGACCTATTTGTCACTAACTCCTTTAATCTACTTGCTGTCACCAAAACCTGGTTTCACAAATCCGACAATCCTTCTCTTGCTTCCCACTCCTACGGTGGCCTTCTCTGGATTCACTCCCCTAGACCTAATGGACACAAGAGAGGTGGAGTGAGAATCCTCCTATGCCCACAGAGCACCTTCCAGGTTCTTCACCCTCCTTCCTCTCTGTCCCTCTCATCATTTGAAGCTCACTTTATACATCTATTCTTTCCAACTTCCATGCTGTGTTGCTGTGATCTACTGGCCCCTGTACCATTATCAACTTTCCTTGATGACTTTTCTGCCTGGCTACCCTACTCTCTCTCTTCTTAAAATCCCACAATCCTTCTCGGCGACGTTAACATCCCTGTTAATACAAACACTTCTGCTACTTCTAAACTCCTTAGTCTAACCTCCTCATTTGACCTGAAGCAATGGGTACAGGCTTCTACTCACTCTGATGGCAACAGCCTTGACACTGTATTCTCCTATGTGCTTCATGCAACCTCTCGAAACTTAGTTTTTTCTCTCTCTCCCTGTCTTCCAGCACCTTTCCCTCCAATCGCCTAACCATCACCCATAGAAACCCTCGCCACTTTAACCCTTCTCTTCTCTATTCTGCTATTGACCAATTCTATGAAAAAATCTCACTTCTGTCCTGCTCCTATCTAGCCACTTCTGTCTACAATCAACCCTGAAAGAGCTTGCCGCTCTCACTACACACAGAATCAGGCATTGACCCCTACAACCATAGCAAACAGATGACACCAGAAATCTCAAAAAGGTAGCTGTGATCTTGAGCGTCTGTCGCATAAGTCTCTCACAGACTTCAACCAATACAAATCTGCCCTCCAAAAATACAATTCCTGCCTCCACACTGCAAAGCAAACCTATTGTATCACTCTAATTAACACCTTCTCATCCAGTTTGTGTCTGGGAGGAGGAATGTGAGACAGAAATGAAGGTGGATTTGGATCAGTCAGGGAAGGTGACTCTTCTCTACCTTTAACTCTCTACTTCATCCTCCACTGCCTCCCCCCACTAAATGCCCAGGAGATGGCAAGTCACTTAAAAAATAAGTTTGATTCAATTTGTGATGAAATCTCCACTCTACATGTATCTCCCCCACTTAACACCCCATGTCGACCGGTACAATTAACAATCTCCTTGTTGAAACCTGTTACTATAGACAAAGTTGCTAAACTCATTTCTAATGCCCACCTAACCACCTGTCCCCTGTACCCTATTTTCTATTCCCTCTCAAATACTATGGTCACCCTCTGATTCTATCCTACACTCTCTAACCCACATCTTCAATCTCTCCCTCTCTTCTGGCATCTTCCCCAACACTCTAAAACATGCACTGGTGACCCCAATATTTAAAAAGCCATCATTGGACCCTACCAATCTTAACAATCTATGCCCTATCTCCTTCCTCCCCATTTTCTCTAAACTCCTTGAACACCTGGTCTACAACCAACTAAGTGACCACCTCATTAAGAGTAACCTTCTTGATCCCCTTCAGTCTGGATTTCACCCTCAACACTCAACACAGAAAATGCTCTTTTAAAACTCACAAATAATTTACTAACAGCAAAAACCAATTGACACTATTCTGTACTCCTACTTCTGGACCTTTCAGCTGCCTTTGGTACGAATGACCACCCCCTCCTCTTCAAAAAACTTTACTCCTTTGGTCTCTGTGACTTTGCTCTTTGCTGGCTCTCATTCTACATATCCCACGGCACCTCCAGTGTCATTTCACTTACAATTCTACTTCCTCCTCTCCTCTTCCTTTCTCCATCAGGGTCCCCCAAGGTTCTGTTCTTGGACCTCTCCTATTTTGAATCTACACCTCCTCCCTGGGTCAGCTGATAGCCTCCCATGGCTTTCAATATCATTTATTTGCTGACGACACCCAAATCTATCTCTCTACCGCTAAGCTCACTCCATCAGTCCCCTCATACATCACTAACTTACTAACAGACATATCTGTCTGGATGTCACACCACTTCCTCAAACTCAACTTGTCCAAAACCGAGCTCATATTTCCTCCCCCACGTGCCTCTTCCCTTGACTTCTCTGTCAAGAGCAACGGCACAATCATCCACCCCTCCCCACATGCCAGGTTGCGAGGTGTAATCCTAGACTCTGAAGTCTCCTTTTGGCCCCACATCCAATCACTTTCCACAGCTTGCCGCTTCACCCTCCGCAACATCTCCAAACTACATCCCTTCCCAACCACCGAAACCACAAAGCTCATGATTCTGCATTTCAGTGTGAGTTCAGGGCCATTTGAAAGACATCTGTGCAAGTTCATGCACAGATGTATATTGAAATTGCTGCCAGTCGCCAAAAATAGTGCAGGAACTTCTTTTGGAAATCGGTACAGCGTTGCAAAGTCAGCATCGCATCGATTGGGACAGAGCCGTTACTGGCAATAGGCTGCAATTTGGCATGCCAATTTAGACAGGAGCTAATAACCTACCAGCATGCCTTTGGAGTGTGGGAGGAAACCCATGCAAGCACGGGGAGAACATGAAAATTCCATGCAGGTAGCGTCCTGGTTGAGATTCAAACTGATGACCCTAGTGCTGCTAGGTAGAAATACTAACCACTTAGTCACTGTGCTGAGTAAAGTTTTTTTTCTCTTTACAATTCAGTGGAACCACTTCAAACTTCTTAAGGCTGTTCCATCAAATAGGATAAATGTAACAAAATAATGCATTCAGAACCCTAAAAAATACACTTATAATTGTATATGTACTTTAAACTGAACTTTTAATGGCTCCCATCAACACTGACTGATTTTCTTATATTGGAGTCTGAGCTTAAAACTGCAAGTTGAATCATGGTAAAACTGCTTTTGTCTGCTCAAAAGAATTAGCTATTTGAAGTGGAAATATGATAGAACGTTTACTTAATTACCTCCTATGTGTGTAATTAAATTAATTTGTGGTCTTGTTGGGCTGTAAAGTTATCCCCTTCTGATTAAAGTTTTAGACAGTCAAGAAAACAATAAAGCAAAAATTAAATTGAGTGACATTTTGCTAAAAAAAGTTTGAAAAGAATCAGTGAATCATTCTTTAGCATTTTCACTCTGTTAAAAAATAATCTGTCTTAGGAAGAAAAAATATTAGATTTCATGGTTACTCATTTCTCAGACTTAGAGACTCATTCTATAACGAAAAAAGTTTTTTTTTTTATAACTGGCAAACGTGTGAATATTCACTTCAATTATCCAATCACGGGAAAAACAAATTATTGTTCGCAGATGATTTTCACATGATTGGATAATTGAAGTGAATACTCACATTTTTTCAGTGACAGATCTCAACTTCTTTATTAAATCGGTCCAGAGTATACAATAGTTACAGATAATATGTAAGTCTTACCTGCTTTTGTGGTGACTTTTAGAAGGTAACCATCTAAGTCTATATAAAATTGAGGTGTTTCATAGGGCAGTGATATTCTTGTTCCATTCCATTTAACTGTAAGATGCTGTTGAAGACTAATGATGCTTCCTTCTATCACTAGGTCCACAGTTTTTGTCCATGAGAAAGAGTGTGTGCGGCGAGCATCATTTTTTACTATAACTTCAAAAGGCGAGGTAGAAGATGAACAATCTTTGGTTAAAATATATTGACAAGTTCCTTGAAAATTGAATGTCCGACCGTCGAAAGTATTGTAATGGGGGTCTCCAAATACGGTACAAACACCAGGCTCTGTATTGAGAAATAAATTATAATTAATGTGCATAGTGTTTCGTTATCACATAATATAATTGCAGCATTTTCAAAAAACAAGGTCTTTCTGAAAAATGATATCACTGCAGGCAGGAAATTGGGACACTGAACAGGCTCTGGGTGCAGAGATTATCCAGACAGAATGGCGGCATTGAAGGACTTAGGTGAGCTGACTATCCTGCTGGTGGCAGTAACTATAAAAATGTCTTCGCACCACCACCACCTCACCTTCTCCCCAAACTGCAAATACCTCCCAATAACACCTCACCTACCCCCATACCACCCCACCTACCCCCATATCACCTCACCTACCCCCATACCGCCTCACCTACCCTCCCATTGCACTTATACTACCTCACCTACCCCCATATCACTTCACCTACCCCTCATACCACCTCATCTTTCCCCCACACCACCTCACCTCCCCCCATACCACCTCACCTTCTCACTTCCAGGTATGGCACCTCCCTTCATCCCTTCCTAATCACTGCGCCTCCCTGTCACCCACCAACCCCCCCCCCAGGTTACAGCAACTCCCACCCACCTCCTCCTCATTCCACCTCTCTCCTACCCACCTAAAACTTCCTCTCCGTTCTCCAGCGCATATCTCATTTCACCCTGCTTGTCACACTGGAAATGTTGACTCATTTGGAAACAATACACTCCCTATATGTTTGGTATCTTCTTTAATTTGTTCTTAAAGTGGAATTCCTGTCTAACCATAATTATTCTCAAAAAAGTCCCCCCCCCTTAATATTGACCCCTGAATTCTGCCTCACTTACTACAGTCCTCTGAACTTACTACTGACCCTTGAACTCTGTTTCCCTTAAAGCCACAGCCAATATTTAGTGCAATGAGAATCACATCCAATATTTGCCATTGCACGCTTTGCACGCCGCACTTTCTTTTACACGTGCAGGAGACATATGATCTTGCACACAGGCCCACTGCTTTAAAAACACCCCCATAGCCAACCTTATTAAGCAGGTGCAAGGGGCACCATCTTGTGTCGCTCTTGCAGTTTGAGAGAGCTGACCCCCCCCAGAAAAAAAAAATATCTACAACCCTGCTAGGCACCAATTGTATGGGAACAATCCAATGGAGGGCAACCCAATTCTAGCTTTATATAAGATATCTGGTTTTGAAAATGTTGTTCTCCACCAAAACATTTGCACTAAGCAAAATCACAGAGATGAAGAGAGAACAAAATACACTGGCAGGATTTGAAATTGCACTGTATGTAGATTTATATTTAAACCACTGGCAGAATTGTCTGCTGAGTTGAAATAGGATCATCAAAAGCTGCATTTTAGGGTGGCTAAGGATCTGAAAAAAAGAATTGGCTAAGACCATACAGGAGAGATTCCACTCAGAACAGGCCTCTCCATGGTCGACCAAAAAAATTGAGTGCATGTGCTCAGCGTCATATCCAGATGTTGTCTTTGGGAAATAGACGTATGAGTGCTGCCAGTATTGCTGCAGAGGTTGAAGGGGTGGAGGGTCAGCCTGTCAGTGCTCAGACCATACACCAAACACTGCATCAAATTGGTCTGCATGGCTGTCGTCCCAGAAGGAAGCCTCTTCTAAAAATGATGCACAAGAAGGCCGTAAACAGTTTGCTGAAGACAAGCAGACGAAGAACATGGATTACTGGAACCATGTCCTGTGGTCTGATGAGACCAAGATAAACTTATTAGGTTCAGATGGTGTCAAGTGTGTGTGGCGGCAACCAGGTGAGGAGTACAAAGACAAGTGTATCTTGCCTACAGTCAAGCATGGTGGTGGAAGTGTCATGGTCTGGGGCTGCCGGCAGTGGGGAGCTACAGTTCATTGAGAGAACCATGAATGTCAACATGTACTGTGACATACTGAAGGAGAGCATGATCCCCTTCCTTTGGAGACTGGGCCACAGGGCAAGAAAGATTGACAAATGTGCATGGCGCTGGATCGAATGAGGTAAGAAGAGGGGGGCTGAGGGGGCGATACTAACATCTAAACATTTTTTACCTTAATGCAAGGAATGCATTAAAGTGATTGTAAAGGCTCGTTTCGTTTTTTTTTTTTTAAATAACAAACATGTTATACTTACCTCCTCTGTGCGGTTGGTTTTGCACAGAGCAGTTCGGATCCTCCTCTTTTCAGGTCCCTCTTTGCTGCTCCTAGTCCCTCCCTCCTTTGTGTGCCCCTCAGCCAGCAGCTTGCTACAGGGGTCATCCAAGCTGCGTCAGAGCTCCATGTATCTATTCATACACGGAGCCCCGACCTGGCCCCACGCCTCTCTCCCCTGATTGGCTGACTGACTTTGATTGACAGCCGCGGGAGCCAATAGCGCCTCTGCTCTGTCTCAGCCAATCAGAAGGAGTGTACTGGTTGGCTGAGGGGATCGTGAACATCGCTGGACAGAGAAGGAGCTCAGGTAGGTAATTGGGGGGTGCTGGGGAGGCTGCTACACACAGAAGGTTTTTTTTATCTTAATGCATAGAATGCATTAGGATAAAAAACCATCTGCCTTGACAACTCCTTTATGGTAAAAAACGTTTAGACTTTACAACCCCTTTAACCACTTGCCGCCCGCCCACTGTCAAATGACGGAGGGATGGTGCGGCTCTCGTTCTGGGTGGACATCATATGACGGCGCACCAGAATGGTATTGCCCACAGGGGTGAGAAGCTCGATGATCGCAGCCGTGCCGTGTTGCTAGGACATAGTGTGGTCCCGATCACTGAAAAGAGCCACTAACACGGCTCTTTTACCATGTGATCAGCTGTGTCCAATCACAGTCGGTCACATATAAATGCGGAAGTGCCGGTAATCGGCTCTCCTCGCCTCACACTGACAGAGTGTGTGGCAAGGAGTGCCGATAAGCGGCCTCTCTTTGCAGGGGAAAACAGGGCTGGTAATCAGGGCACTGATCATCAGTGCCCTGATTACAGTAAAGCGCCAGAAGTGCCACCAATCAGTGCCCATGAGTGCCACCAATCAATGCCCATGAGTGCCACAAATCAGTGCCCATCAGTGACCCAAATCAATGCCATTACTGGTGCTAGTCAGTGCTGCCTTTTAGTGCCCACCAGTGCCTGCTCATCCGTGCTGCCCATCAATGGCTATCAGTGCTGCCCATCAGTGCCGCCCATAAGTGCCCATCAGTGCTGTCTATCTGTGCTGCCTATCAGTGCCCCCCAGTGCCACCTATCAGTGCCACCCACCAGTGCAGCCTTTCAGTGCCCTACAGTGCCACCAATCAGTGCCTATCAGTGCCACCTACCAGTGATCATCAGTGCGGCATAATAGTGCCTCCTCATCAGTGCCACCTAATCAGTGCCCATAAGTGCCGCCTCATCAGTGCCCATCAGTGCAGCCTATCAGTGCCCATCAGTGCCACCTCATCAGCGCACATAAGTGAAGGAGGAAAATTACTTATTTACAAAATTTACTGACAGAAACTAAAAAAAAAAAAAAAATGTTCAGAATTTTTGGTCTTTTTTCTTTTCTTATTGTAAAAAATAAAAAAACCCAGCAGTGATTAAATACCACCAAAAGAAAGCTCTATTTGTGTGAAGAAAATGATTAAAAACTCATTTGGGTACAGTATTGCATGACTGCGCAATTGTCATTCAAAGTGCGACAGTGCTGAAAGCTCAAAAATGGCCTGGGCAGGATGGGGGTGAAAGTGCCCTGTATTGAGGTAGTAAAGATACACTGTCATTGGGGTAAGAGGGAAAAACTGCTGTAAGTATGAATTGCAGACACCTAGAGGTACATTAAAAAACCTACACCAGCCTTGCAAACCTTCCTGTTAAAGGAAATTACAGGTCTTTGTTATAGGCAAAGCGCCAACACTTCTGAGTAGTGTCAGAGCTTACCACAGAAATTTGTCTTCACACATTAGTATTGGCCCATCACTATAATGAGTAACCTCTATGGCCATAAGGACTGTACAGAAAGTAGGAAGAGGCAGTCAAGCTTTGGCGATAACATAGTGTACAGTGACATTGCCTGACAGAATGGCTTGCCGTTTGCCTCCAACAACCTCATGCAAATATGTAACAACTACATTTACCAGTTCCATCCCAAGATGTAAGTTACTGGTGCAATGTAAAACTCTAAAAAGTCACAATGAATAAAAAGTAAAAATTAACTTACTCACTTTCAGTGCAAATAGGACAGCAGCCTTTTCTATTTAGCATTTTGCCCTGTAAAACACAGAAACAAAGCACAAGAGTCAGGAAGAATCTCTTTGGAGGGTAATCCTTTTCAAAAGGTGAATCCCCATGGAAAAAAGCAGGAAAATGAGAGTAAATATCTCTGAAGTGAGAGAAAATCTGCTGTTAGACAATTGCCACCAGAAAAGGTGTCCTCAATGGAAGACTTTCACTTAATTTCTGCTCTGGTGAGAACTGCATAATTTTGGATTCCCATCACTTAATAGTCACCAGGAGAAATAGAGAGGCTTTAGCAGGGACATAGACAACAATACAAATTTGACATGGGTAGTAAAACTTTCCTACCCTATCCAAAACAAAAAACTATTTTGGCTTTCAATAAAGTTAGTTCAGTTATGGTACACAAAAATGTCTGACAGAATTTGGAAAATGTTGTCCCAATATACAGACAATCACCCTGCTTGTGT